>NC_046184.1:13353267-13656297 GCF_011004875.1 Balearica regulorum gibbericeps
GTTGGCAAATTTTTATTTTTTTTTAAGTTCAAACTGAAAATAATATTATCTTAAGAAAATTCAGTAAGAAAACAAAACTATGTTTCTAATTTTTAGAGTTTTTTAATTGAACTATTCCAGCAAAATTGCCACAAAATGGCAATTTTTTCTAGCTAACCCTAACCTAGAAAAAAATTCTCAAAAAACACATTCTTCGTATAACCTCATTTTACCAGCTGTTTCTTAACTTTCTATTTGCTAAAGCTCTTAATGATGAGAATTTTCTTAAAGTTTGTAAAACAATGTGCATGTTTGTAGTGTATGTATAGGCACAGATATAGTGATGCAGCTTTACCGATGCTCCAGCAGTGACACCTTTATCAGTGCTCCCTGAGGCCACACAGCACCCCAGGTCTTTTTATGGCAATGTCCTATGCAACCATTTTCAAAGGTCAGAGTTTCACATGAGTCATCCAATTCTATGTCAGATTTCCAAATATAGCATACTTTTTCTAATCACAGTCTGTTAGAGATAATACATTATAAAACAATGGTATGGATGTTACGTGTAGTACAGGTATCTGGATGCATCTAAAAGTGTTGAATAGTAATATAACATTGGTTATAATACTAATAGCAGATGTTGAATGTGTATGATGAAGTGCTTTTATATGTGTATGTCTGTGGTAGGTGTGCGGAAGGTGTATCTTTGTAAAAACATACATGTACGTGTGTGAATATGTATACATTTATATATATTAAAAAAAATAACATTTAGTCCACTTCAGAAAAAAAATGCAGTTGTTTCTAGGAACTAGGGAAGGTAGATTAACAATAATATTATTTCATCATATCAAATATTGTTACATATATATCACTGACGGGCTCCATACCATGGAGCAGTCACTTTTACAGTGATAAGCCTGGTCCCAGGGATGTGGATTTTGACTTTCGCCCATAGAAATATATCCACATGTAGCTGTTTTAGCCTCATTTTACATGTGCGTGTTAGAATTAGGAGCTAATTTTCTTCCAGTATGAATTTTGTGTTGAACGTGCTTTATCCTGGGTTGACAGAAAAAGGCAGGCTTTCCCTGATTTGGGTCTTCTACCTGTTAAGTGCAGGAGTGGCACTGGCCATAGCAATCAACAACACGTCCTCCCTCTCTCTCTTTTTCTTTCTCTCTTTCACACACAGCTGGAATGCAGCTGAGGGGAAGAGCCAGACCAAGTACAGGAAAAATGAGGGAATGGAACACAGACCCTAAACCAAAGGATAAAATATAAAGCATAGTCTCAATAAAGACTGTATCAACATGGTTTTGCACACTGCAAATGCATCAAATGCATGCAGATGGTCTTTAATCTATCATTTTCCAAATTTGAAAGTTTTCTTTTTGGACATATGTAATAGATATCATAAGAGAGACTTGAAACAATCCCTCTCTGGGATTGGAAGAGGAAATTCGGTGTGTTCAGTCAGTGCCCGAGAGCCTTCCCGTGGCTATGACAGCAGCCCTATCCAGCTGACAAGCAGAGTGGTGCATACAGCTTTGTACAGTACAATTGCATCCACTTCGACAGACTTCAGCAAGACTTTTACTCTTTCTTGCAGTGGCAGCAAGTTCTTCTCCCAAATCTTGGAAATGACATGGGCTACCATGATTTCTTTGCAACCTCTGTTTGGATCTTGCAATAGCAGTTTTTAGAGACAGGCTATATATTGAACCTACTCCTTCAGAGTAATTTAAATTTCTCATGCACTGTAGCCTTACTATTATATTGCTATCAGTGATGGAATTAGATGTTCTTTTAAATCCTGATTTAGCTGAAAAACAAAATCACATTAAGCTCATATATTTTTTATTCCTTTTTCTTTCACCTCTTTACATTTCAGTCGATTTGATGCAACAGTATTAATTTGCTATTAGATGAAGGCACACCTTGTATTTTTGTGTTTGAATTAGGCAGCATCTCTGCTTTTTAATTTGGGAGAGTGAGGGATTTGAGGAAATTGCAGAATGCTCACGTAACTATTTTCTCTTTTAATGGCAACAACTTTTAATCTCTTTCACGTCTTGTTGGTATCTGAGCACATCTGGGTCTCACTTAGGTATTCAAAATCTTTGTTATGCCTTGAGAGCATCCTTCCCTAATGGATTCTATTTGTGCAAGTGAAAAAGAAGAATATATTATCAGTCATCTTAAACAGTCCTGCTTTGCACATTCCCTTTAACGGCACGAAAATAACCATACAGACAAGTACTCATTCTACTTCTCTTCATAGCTGGGGGGGAGGGAGAGAATCCTTCGGTAAAAGAAATGTAGAGAGTGAGTAAGAACCATGTTGGGAAAACATTTAATTATAATCCAAGTAGAACCTGACTAGACTCCAGTGGAGAAGAAGCACATCTGTTATATGCAAACAGTTCTTCCATGTGCATGCAGAAGACTTGCAATGGGACCTAAACCTCATCTTTGACATTATTCATTTTAATGATGGTATCATTTTTTGAATGCCAGGACAGAGTCATTAATAGGTTTGGGGAATGTGCTCCTTGTAAGAGTACCTATTGGCAGGTAAGGACTGTGCAAATACAGAAATGCCTTTCAGCTTCCCTGAACAGCACGTGGCATGGTGGGCAAATACCAGAGGGATTTACCCTACATTTTCTCCACACCGTTATGTTTCTCCCTCCATTGCTGCTAGTATTTGCTTTTTTCTCTATTTCCATGTCACTTAAATGGCATTATCAGTTCCACTATTCCCAGCCCTCTTGTACTAGGCTGGCTTCGAGGGATCTCTGGTGCTACGGAGCTCTTTCTGATAGCAACACCCTAAAGCTGGACATAGAGGTAGATGGTGTAGGGTCTATCAGAGCAAAGGTTATCCTGTGTCTTCAAGCCCAAGTGAACGCAGCTGGAAGAAAATGTGCCACCTATGGTTATCAGCAACACGCCACCAGAGAAACATCTATGCTTGCTGTGACATAAATTCAGGATTCCCTCAGAATCCAAAACACGCTCTCCAGTTTTTATGCTAGATGGACCACTGATTCTCCTTCTAAATCACTACTGGTTTTGAAGCTGGGTGAAGCTGTATGAGTAAGTGTGAAAATATGCATACCTCTGTTTTCCAAAAGTACCTTTTAGATAAGTTCTACTAGGATCACATTATGGTATTCAGCGTTTAATCTGCAGGTCATTGCAATAAATCCTGGAGGACAGTGAAGTCTGAGAAAGAAAATGGATATGCTCACTGCAAATTCCAAAGTTAGCGTCCTCTCTTTTTATGGTCTTTATCATGTAACAACATAAAAGCACATTGAGAAGCATTTCACATTAGTTATCCCTAGCATATGAAGTAATTCATAGAAGTAGTGTTAGTAATTGTACTATAGTGACATTAACAGCATGGTGTCAGACTTTATCATTGCATAAACCTCCTCCACTGTCCCCAGTTAATCAGAATGCTCATTGCCATGAGAATGTTAGCAGTGCTTTTACCAGTTCTCTCATGTGGGATAATAATATACATATTTTTTGAATTATAGTGAAAAGACCGGATAGTTTCATTCTCAATGGAAATAAATTGATAGAACTCTTCAGAATTTGTTTTCTTCATAGTGTTTAACTATAATTCCAGTTATTTATTAACCTTGAAGATCCAATCTTGACAGTGTTTAAGTGGCAGTTTACAATATTCCAGGTTCACTAGACATTAAATACATTGATTGATTGGTTCATCTTTATGTATGTAAAATTTGTCAAGGCTAAACAATTTTGGGATTCCTTGCTGAGAAAAGCTAAAGGGCTGCCGGTTTGGAAATGTTGAGATTCATTTTTCTAAATATTAACTGGAAACATCATATATAAAATTTCACAAGTATAAAATAAGAAAAAATAATTACAAAATATAATTTTAATAACATTTAGTACATTGTTTTCAATTATTACAAAAGCAAAATACACTAAAAGTCAAACAAACAGTGAATTCATTCTCCCAGCCATGCTTAACTTTGCTGGTAGGACAATATTATTTATAGTGATGTCTCCCTTGTTAGTGTCAGCAGCCCCAGATTTGGTTTGAGTGATTCATAAAGACAATTTTGGGTTTCTTTTCAGGAACCTGTATCTTCTTGATTATATTAAATGCAGAAACAATTAAAACAGAAAAGGAGCCCTGCTTTCATTTTTGTACCTAGGGTTGCTTGGGTTTTTTTAGTTTAACCCTAGGTGAGTTTCTTCTGATTGTAATCCCCACTGGAATTAATTACTGTGTCATTTCACTGTATTTCTAAAAAACACTTATATATACAGTTGATACCTTACTGTGTGGTTTGTTTTTGTTTTTTTGTCTGGAAATTGCTTTCTGGCAGGGCATGTGTGTGAGCATTGTGTGCACGCAAGTTTGAAAAATTAATAATTTCATACTTGAACTGTTATAAGAAGCAAAAAGAACAAAAGCAGTTTTAATACAAATTGTCAGCCATTTTTAAAACATTATTTTTTGGAGCAGGATTCACCAATAGACTCTAGGCTTTTTGTGCCTCCCTGAAGCAGGACAGGGCTCTTAGACATGCAGCCAGTTAGGATATTTTTAAAGACAGGGAAGAGCAAAGCACCCAGTGCACATCAGTTTCCTTTCCACTTTCTGTGGCACTCTGCTGCTGGCATTCACATCCCAAATTCCTCCTGTTCCTTCTGTCCCTGTATCCCACAGCACACACTCATCCATTGCTCATCCATAGTTATCTCCTGTCTCTAACGTGCTGCATCCCTGCACACATCGTACTTTTGCCCTTCTTCATGCACTTCTCATGCAGCAGGTAGTTCTTAGAAGGAAGTTTCTGAAATGGCTGTCCCGTTTCCCACCATTTTCCCAGGCTTACCAAATAAGGGTAAGCTGTGCATAAAATACGCTTGAGAGAGATTTTCCATGAATTGTCTTCTGTCACTATGGTTACTATCTTCAATTGGATGGGAATCTACAACTTGCTCTCAATTTTTTATGGACATAGAATCACAGAATCATAGAATGGTTTGAGTTGGAAGGGACCTCTAAGATCATCTAGTTCCAACCCCACTGCTGCGAGCAGGGACACCCTCCACGAGACCAGGTTGCCCAAAGCCCCATCCAACCTGGCCTTGAACACTTCCAGGGAGGGGGCATCCACAGCTTCTCTGGGCAACCTGTTCCAGTGCCTCACCACCCTCACAGTCAAGAATTTCTTCCTAATAGCTAATCTCAATCTACCCCCTTTAAGCTTAAAGCCATCATCCCTTGTCCTATCACTCCATGCCCCTGTAAACAGTCCCTCCCCATCTTTCCTGTAGGCCCCTTCAGGTACTGGAAGGCTGCTATTAGGTCTCCCCAAAACCTTCTCCTCTCCAGGCTGAACAACCCCAACTCTCTCAGCCTGTCCTCATAGGAGAGGTGCTCCAGCCCTCTGGTCAGCTTCGTGGCCTCCTCTGGACTCGCTCCAACAGCTCCATGTCTTTCTTGTACTGGGGACCCCAGATCTGGGTGCAGTACTCCAGGTGGGGTCTCAGGAGAGTAGAGTAGAGAGGCATGATCACCTCCCTCGACCTGCTGGTCACACTTCTTGTGATGAACCCCAGGATACGGTTGGCTGAGAAGCAATACACTTTCAGGAGAGATGGTACCACCTATTTTGTCAGGAGGATAGAAAATATTGTATGGAAGCAAATGATAATAAATGGTAGCCTTTTGAGGAAAAATTAGATATAATGATCATTTTGGGAAGGGTTTTTAACTACAAGCCACCCATGGGATGATTCACAGTGAGAATTTTAGGAGATGGCAGGCATACTGTGAGACTGCTTTTTCGGTCCAAACAGTGTGATACAAGATCCCAGTCATTCATGATAACTCATTTTAATTTACTTTTATTCATTAGCTAATTAACAAACTAATAAATTTAAGCATCCATAAAATTAATTCTTTTCTAACGAGGAAGATATGGTGTGTTCTCATACCAGCAGAGGATTAATGCCCTTATATATATAAAATCTAAGATTTCACTATTGAGCAGTAATTGATGTATTGTATTCATAATGCAGCTTAGTTTGTTGCAAGTGTTCGGATCCAAGCACTAAGCTGAACCCCTACATTGCACTGGAAAACGATAGATAATTTACCCTGCAGCAGTGTTATTATTGTTCAAATATTTACTGCAGTGGAAATGAAGTCACAACGAAATTGTGACTCCTCAGTGCTATAAACCTTACAAGCACACAGCAAATTCTCGTCTTTCTTCTCAGAAAGCTACAAACCAAACCAGAAAATAGAGAAGGTGAATGAGACATGCAAGGAGGCAGAATAGCTAGTGGGAGATTGGATAATCATCATAAAAGGAGAATGTGATTCTTAGCCACGCAGCTGTAAGGGTGAAAAGTGACCTTTTCCCAACAGCTATAAGGCTGGAGTTTCCTGTGTGTTATAAAGCAGTCTTAAAGAAGGGCCTCAATGGGACCTTCATTAATGATTTTGCCTCCTTCATCTCACCAAAAAATTATTATGCAAGCTAAATTTTGTAGTTTAGACTCAGTGTAGTATTCAGGAAAGGGCTAGAAAAGAAAACATAAATTATTCAATGGTGAAGGTGTTAATTTGTTTTGCAAAGAATAAAAATATATTGTCCTTGAAAATGAGTGCTTGGCAGTGAAAGAGGCTCTAGAGATATTAAGATAACATTTGCTTGGAAGGAAGGTCAGTTTGATAATACATTACCCTCTATTAACCTGGAAAAATACAGTAAAACCTGAGAGAACCAAAAGGACCTCCACTATTTCTCTTTGCCGTACAATTTTAAAGCAAGTAATATATTTATACATGCCTGAAAAACTATTGAGTAGATCTTTTGGTATAGAAATTATGTGAGAAGCTCTCTGAAGTAGAGGTAACTTTTGTGTTGATGATTTTACTATCAAAAAATGATAAAATAGAGGTAATGCATAAGATAAGCATGTATCAACCCAAAGGTTCATCAGCCTTTATAAAACTTTCAGGTAGAAAATGACTCATATATTAGCCATATATTTGTATGAGATATTTGTTAATGAATTGGTAATCAAAGATGACTCTACTTTAAATGCACTGAGGCATTTATACGTAGTAGACTATTAGTAAAAATCCACTTATTTAATGAAATTATTTCACTGTTTTGATACATTTAAATTCTGCTTGATACAAATATGATGCTTCCTGTCTTTAATTTTGCATAAATGCATTAACCTGAAGTGATCCAGGCTTCTTTTGAAGTATCCATCTCTGTGTCTGAAAGGTGCTGATCTTGTAAATCCTGTTGACTGCTTTCAAGATACAGCAAGATTTCAGGATTTATATATATGTACAAATATGAATGCACATAGAGATATTCTGAGTTTCTGGTTTGGCAAGACAGTAGATGCTCTAATAACTAGGATGAGGCAGTGAATGAGCACACAGTTTGTTACAACTGGCAGAATTAAGGACACCAGGTGTTTAGCCAGAATCCGATTCTTCGGCATGAAGTTAGGGAGTGAAGTTAGGAAGTATTATAGTGTTAACAGCAGCATCTGGGATGACAGTAATTGTAAACATTTCTCATGGGCAACATTTGGATGTATATTATTATTGTAATAGATTGAACTTGCTAAACCACACATCATAGCAACACCTTCAGATTTGGTGCCGGGTGTTTGGCTCCACATCCATGGTTTGGCTCTGCAATAAGCACGCTCATTTTCAGAGGTGCTGAGTGCTGGCAGCTCCCATTGAGCTCAGTCTGCAGAACATGGACCTGAGCAATGAATACACAAAACTCTGCAAAGCAAAGCTTTTAATCTTAGCTTTAAATTAAGTTAGTGACCTGACTGATAGTGAAATCAGATTTGCACTGGTCTCAGAGTCAGCTGCGGAAGGTAGGCACCTGGATGAGCACTCTTTCTGAGTGTAGCAAGAAAAAAAGTATTAATCAAACAATGTTGAAATTCATGATCTCAGTAAATAGATAACACAATTATAAAACTGCCCCAGTTGTAGCAGTAATACCCACTTCAGTTACAGAAAATGTCCTCAGAAACCCTGAAACCTCTAAAATCAAAATAAACTTTCAAGTTGTACCTCTATAGATTTAAAATGGAGAGTAATCCTACTCATGTCTTTGCATATGTTTTTTAAGTGTCCAACTACCTGCTGTTACTTTCACTAAATACTACTTTAGTATGTGACTAGTTACTGCTTGTCCTCGTGGTGCTAGCATTACTCAAAGACAAAAACCTCTATTAACCATTTCAGTTCACAAGTAAAACATGACCACCTATTACTAAAAATTCCTAGTTCCTATTTCAACATATAACGACATTTGCCTTTCTGCTGCAGCCCTTTTGTAAATGCTCCATCTAGTTCCTCACCTCATTCATCTCCCTCGTTCCCTCCCAGCAGTTTACGTCAAGAATTAGCAGTTGTAATGGTGTGCGTTGACAATGGTGCTGAAAATGTCTTCCACCGGGGACAGGGGGCACATTGCCAGGCTTCCCAGGCGGGGACGGCAGCTGCTTGGTATTTACATCGTGCTTTGCCATACCCTTACGCCTTTAGGCTGGCGGGAGGCTGGCTGGGCTACTTTCCTCCTCCTGGGAGCCGTTACCTAGATAAATGCGATGCTCTGTGTACAGAAATAAAATGTTGTGCGTACAAAAGCAAACGTGTTGTAAATTTTGGCCTCCTTTTTCTAAAGAAAAAAAAAGGGTTTCATTTCTACATGAGCCTCTGCACGCAGTGACACCTTTCAAAGTGATCCCAAATAGCTATGCAAACATGGCATACATTTTTTATCTTGCTCTTCAGATCCACTGATGTTTTGTCATGCAGTTCATTCACACCAGTCATTTCGGGATGCAAAAGTAGTTCCTGCAAGCAAAACCTGGACAGAGCAGGCTTACATAATTTGTAAATAAAAGACTGCCTTGAAAACTGCACCTTTTTCTTTTTATGTGATCTTGCCTCCAAATTACTTATCCTCTTTTAAATAATGATTTTTTTCTAAAGTGGCAGTTTTAACATCCACGCTATGCTTTCAGATGCTTGAAGAAGTGAAAAACTGCCTAGCTAGGAAAAGAACTTGCCTGCTCTTTAGCAATTTATGAACAGCATTCATTTAAGTATACTTTTGCTATTGCTTTACTTACATTTTTATTCTGCAATGTTTCATGTTTACTGGATCAGCAAATAATCAAGGTCTTTAGATGTTTTTGGAATGTATTTTATTCCTCTTCCAAAAAAAGTTAAATGCCTCTATTTAAATAGCTTTTACCACTATATGCAAAATACAAATGAAATGTAAATAGTTTCTTCTACTAATCCACATCTGCCTGGGTGTAATTATATGATACATGCTGGTTAAGCACAAAAATTTTGAATAGACAGCTTTTTAATTAGGCATGTGCATTGGGTCACAGTAGAATTAAAATGGGTGCGGAAAAATTGATGGTATAAAAATGGCACCTGCTTACTCAGATCTGATTCTTGGGTAAAGTTGCAGAGACGTGTCTGTGTCCCATCCTGTGTCTCCAAAGCCAAGTTCGGAGCCAGAGTTCTCAGTCCTTCCAACGATGGGGACAGATTTTAACCCCAGCTAACCACTTGTTAATGATGCTTTGTAGAATTGCTGACTTTCAAATGTGACAAGAGCTGATTTACATCTGTTGCTCAGCTTTCATTAAGAGGACAAGTTAGGCCTGTTTAATGCAAGTTGAAGTGCTGGAATGCCTGGAAATAATACTTTTTTATTTCAATTTTTGTCAGATTTAGTAAATACTCATTTTTGTTACCCTGATTTTTTTCCCCTGAACCTCAGTTCCCAGAGTCCAGGGTGTGAAAGGAGGATCGATGGGTAGTGGTTACCTGTCAGCTTTGCAGAGTTTGTCAGCACGTGGGTAAAACTTTCTGTACAAGGTGAAGACTGAGAAACGGTTCTTCCCTGCCAGTCTGAACAGAGATATTTTAGTGGGCTGTTCCGTGTTCTCACATACCAGCAAGCGGTCCTGAAATTATTTCTGAGTGCAGAGGCAGCTTATGTCTCCCAGCAGTTCTCTTCATTCCACTGCGGCTGCCGCAGTACTATCTATCAGATAAAGCTGTTATAAAGCTAATAATAAAGTGGTCAATTTTAAATTTAGCTCTTCCGATCAGTAGCTGTGGTTATTATATGCATGTACTTCTCCCCAGATTACATTCTTGATATGTTTTAGTGGTTAATTTAATGTTCCTTTTTAAAAGAAATAAGTTAGAATTTTCTTGGCAGATGTTTTAAGTATTTCAGTACTAATATGCGATAGTCTTCTTACACTGCAAGCTCCTTTAAGAAGTTATTATAACTCAGTAATTTTTATTTTAAAAATAAGGACAATTATGTATAAGGTTAATTTTTGATAAATAAATAAATAAATAAATCAGTCTGCCATGAACTGCAGGATCCTAGGTTTTATCTTTTGTCTATAAAACTTATGCCCTGCAGATGTTAGCAGCTAGAGCCAATTTGGTTTTACAAGGTTGTCTGGCAGGTCAGAGTACAAGAAAACAGAGAATTTCTGTTTATGCAGAACCTTTTGAAATCTTTTACATCCAAAGAAATTACTCTACCTATTCATAACCAAAAAAAAAAATGTATTCACGCATTGGATTAACACCTACAGCAGGTGGAAGGAAGTTGAAATTCAAAGTTTCAGAATATAATTTGGCTGCTACTGTTTGACTAAACGATGCCTCACACACTAGTTCTCTGTGCTGCTACTAGTAACAGTATGTGCACATATAAAAATACCTCATTACTAAAGAATCTGCACCTCTTGCATGACCATCAATCACACGCCTTTGTTATTAAAATTACCCACATGTTTCATACCTCAGTTCTGGAAACATGCTAACACCTCTGAATTTATTATTAATAGGCTACAGTGCCAGCAATGTTGCAGGACTTTGCAGAAAAAGAAGACAAGGTCACTGCTGAGAAGTGACAGAAATAGCTAGTAATGACAGTAGATAGTGAGGGTGGGCAGGTGAAGGGAAAGCTTCAACAATAAAGTAACCATCCATTGCTAGTTCTGAAGCTCATGCAAAGTATGAATATGCAGAATTTAGAGTATAAGGTTGAGAAATGCAAATGGGAATAATGCTGGAGAATTTAGTAGAGTTTACCCGGGCTATAAATGCAAAAAAAAAAAAAAAAAAAAAATGCAGCCTGAGTCTTGCAGAGCTGGTGCTTCCTGTGCTGACTTGCCAAACCGTGGGCTGTTTTTAGCGCCATTGCTATTGGCCTGTGCTGGTTGCAGGGGGGTAGCAGAGCTGTCTCTGCCCCCCCACCAAATCACAGCATTCTGTCATATTTTAAGCACATGAAACAAATACTAAAAGCTTGATCCAAAACCCACCAGAAATAACGAGAAATTTCTACTAAACTTCAAATGTGATCATAAATTAACAACAAAGATCTAATCTGCATTTCTTCCTCTGCATTCAGACTTTGAAGTTTGAAGGATTCTAGATAATAAGAGCCGTCCAGTAGGCAATTCAGTTCACTGAGGTACTATTAAAAAATTCCAACCAGTAAACCGAGTGCACAAGAAACAATCATAATAAGAAATAAACAGTGTTTGTATACAAATGGTGGAAATATGGGTAAGAAAATGGAGGAACTTTACCTGCTTGTGCAAGACATGTATACAGACATTCTAGGGGTAATAAAAACACAGCAGAAACAGTAACTGGAGTCACTGAATAGTATAGGTTCTTCAGAAAGGAGGGAAATGGAGTGGTAGCATTACACAAAACATTAGGATAATTTGTAATGTGAAATGAGTTACATCAATATAACAGATTCTGTTTGGATCAAGCACTTCAAGCATGAAAAAAGTATTTTTTGCAGAATTAATGCTTGCAGAAAATCCCCAGGGTGTCAGATTTGACTCTGCAACATTATTGAATGTAAGAATCTGTCATTAGAGGATGTTGAAGCTCGCAAATTTCTTCATCAGTCACTAAACCAACAAAAGATAATGACAGTTTAGGTCTGGTTTTTGCTTTGAAATACGTAGATAACAAAACGTAACCTTTGACCAGCGTTCAGACATTGAGTCCATTTACATTCCATGACAAAATAAGTAATGATCAGCAAAATTTAATAAGCAAAACAATCTAGTTAAAGAAGTGAAATATTTTGGGGCTTCATGGATATCTCTGTGAAGAAGACATCAAATTTCATCAAGTGTAACATACTGTGTTGTATCTGACAACAGGGAGCTAGGTTCAGCCATCCAGGAAGTCCCCTCCAGACCTGTGTTCCTAAATTTGTCAGTTAAATGCAAGAGCCTTAAGTAAAGCAGAGGTAATTGTAAGACAGTTTGACAAATTTGGTCGCTGTCGGTGTTCCCTAACATTCTTTGACTCAATGCTGAATTTGGACATCGGCTGCTGGACAGCAGAATCTGTCCTTGTGATTGTGTAGATGTTTAAGATGCAGGGCAGGATATTTATTGTCTACTCTGCTGGGTGTCTATCAAACCTGCCACTTCATCCAGAAAGTCTCATTCAGATGCCTTCTCCGTAGACGAGCCCTCCTGGTCTCCCTCATCTCTGAACAGTCTCATGTAAGATAGGGTTGGTAAGGCATGTGTAGAGTTTGTACAGGCTAGTGAGGAAGATGAAATTGGAGAGAGCACCCTATAGTGAGGATGGTGAAGTACGGAGATGTTCAGCCTGGAGAAGAGAAGGCTCAGGGGGATCTTACTGATATATGTAAATACCTGAAGGGAGGGTGCAAAGAAGATGGAGCCGGGCTTTTTCCAGTGGTGCCCAGTGATAGGACCGGAGTCAAAGGGCATAAACTACAACACAGGAGGTGCCATCTGAGAATCAGGAAACACTTTCTTACTCTGAGGGTGACCAAACACTGGAACAGATTGCCCAGAAATATTGTGGAGTCTCCCTCCTTGGAGTCATTCAAAAGCCGTCTGGACACAGGCCTGGGCAACTGGTCCTAGGTGACCCTGCTTGAGCAGGGGGTTGGACAAGATAACCTCCAGAGGTCCCTTCCAAACTCAATTATTCTGTGATTCTGCAAGCAAGCTCCAGTCATTTTAGTAGGTTTAATTCTAAAAGTCAAGCAAAGTTTGATGCTTAATATAAATGTTCTGCATAACTTCAAAGATACCCACTCACTGTGAAACTGTGATTTCTGGAGGCAGGCTATGGCTTGCTCAGAAAATGAGGCAGGAATTATAAAGGGGATCGCTATTATGCTTGTCCATATGCACCCATTATTACTAAAAGCAGCAGGAGAGAACAGGCAGAAAAGATGCTACAGGAACCTCTCAGGGAGTTTTCCTAAAGTAGAGAGGTTTTGAACTTTGCATTAGCATGGCACTGGCTCTGTAATGCTCTTAACTTATCTCTCTCTTCCTACCAAATGCTGGGTACTTCTCTCTATGTCAGCAATGAGGAACTCAGCCTGGAAAATGAGTTAGGTTTGGAGAAATTCCTACAGTCCAGAGATTTATTTGAAGGATTTCTGAAATTAACCCCTTTTATTCCTCCTTCATGTCTCATGATCTGAAACTGTTTCTTCCCGGTTTAACACCATTGTAACTGTTTCTTTGAGTTGAACTTAGTAAGTCATGCCTTTTTCCCCATCCCTCTTAACCTTCAGCCATAAGTTCTCCATATGACAGTACAGCATTATGGGTCCTAAACGGTTCAACTGTGAGTGAGTTACAACTTCAGAGTGTGCCTAGACATACTATTCATGTTATACCTCAGAAACCACAAAGACCTTTGAAAATGTTGATTCAGGAAATGCTGAAGAATTTTCTGCTGTCTTGTGAGGGATAGTGCAGGGTCATTGTTTGAAGGAGTTCTTACCCAAGACCTTCTAATGCTTAGTTTTAGCTGTTTAGTGACTGGGAAATGGGGCTACTTGGCCTATATGTTTCCTGATTGCACTTCTGGTGCACAAGCTGATTTCTTTTCACTGGAGACCTATGTAATGTCAACTAGTTTATCTGATTTTCTGATTTTTGAAAACCATATTGGTTTAAGTTTTAGATCACAGCTAGTGCTGTACAAATGTCTAATGTGAAGGGGTGAAAACAGACAATGATTTACTTGCCCAACACAATATACGCATTATTCCTTTTGCACCCTGCTTAAGTATTGCAAGAGAGGATGAACAAACAGATTGGTCTCCTCCCACCACATATCTGCATAGCCAGCACTCAGGGAAATAAAGACTGCATGGATTAAAAAGTTGCAAGGGTACTATTAAGGCATAAGCTACTGAAACAGGAGCATGCATTGAAGAGGTCTCAGTTCAACAGTATCAGTCCTATTATGAGCAATGTCAGCCTCACTGCTAATGCGGAAGCCAGGAGTGAGAATGCAGGTAAGATCTTTCTATACCAGGGCATGAGCAAATCGCAATGAACTGCAGCCATTGCCACGATAATTTATTACAGTATATTCTTTTTCTCTTTTAAATCTTGACTTTTGAAAACTGTTGTACTCTCAGCTGCTTGAGACAGAAGCATTGGAGTTCTTTCAGCACTGCCTATAAAGTGACCTTACTGCTTTTGCTTATAGTTTGAAATCTATTTATGATGCACATTTAAGACAGTATTTGCAGCTTCTAAGAATTCTGTGAATAATATTCACAAACATTTAAACAAAGTCTCTTAGCATTTTTTCCCTAATGCCCTCTGAAGAAATTTTTCTCTGAATCGTTATTTGTGCATATGCAATTAATTACTGTCAGGCTGTTAGACAGGCATATCATGTGGGAACTGACCATTTCGTTTTCACATAGAAACAGCCCTTGCATTGGCATCTCGATGATGCTCTTTTTTCCTCAGTTTGCTTGATTAGATCTTTTGATTGAAGTACTTGAAAGACATGATTTCATAAACACACTTGAAGCAATTCCACACACACCACCTCATCCTCCCTAAATCATTCCCGTTTTATTGCTGAAATTTGAAATACCATTAAAAAGCATTATGTAATGATAGGTCAATTGTTGAACTGTGTACCTTGTAGACATCTAACAGTGTGGTCTGTATAAATTATTTCTTCTTCTTAAGTAATTGTAGGATAATAAGATGATCTTCACTTAGAAAAATACTTTAACTTGTGGACTTCTTTAACTAAACATCCTTCTCCTTTATTATAAAGATGCATTTTATTAAAGTGGAAACTGACTGTGGATCATCAAACTGTTCTGAATATCTTTTGTACTGATTACTCATTTTTATTTTAATATGCACCTTCACAGTACCATAAAAATTATTTATGGCTGTAAATATCTAGATCTATTCTAACAAAAAGAAGGAACTTGAACTTATTTCTGAACTTGTCAGTAACAGAAGCGTTTGATGTATGAGCAATATGGAGACCCATAAATAGCCTGGTGACTTAAAGTATTCTTCTTTCATATATGCTCTGACTGGTAGCTCTGTACTATACATGAGACAAGATTTGGAGATAAAGATATTATCTTTATTTTTGTTTGACCAACTGGCTTAGCTGGAAGTATTAAACTGATTTTCAGGCATTTGCCTAGATTTTTCTAATAAATCCTATTATACCTACCTACAAAATTTGTCCTGTCATGGTCCTTGAACCATCATGGCTACAACAAAATACCACTAAATATCTCTATGATATGCAAGATACAGTTTAGTTCATGCCTAGAATAGGAAATTACTGTAGTAGTCCTGGATGTCTGATGGCAAGTAATGACATTTAATAGGAAACTGTCAATATCATGATCAATGCAAAAAGTATTTCCTTATGCACATGCATGCACAGTCTTGCATCCCTATTCTTTGATTCTTAAGTCCACAAGTACTTACTATTTCCTTTTTTTTTCCTTTTACTCTTCACCAAACAATGATATTTCTTGATACCAAGCCTCCAATTAAACTTCCATTGTATCTTATAAAAAAGTAATCTGTGGACTACACTGAAAGGTAGTTGGGAAAAAGTGTATGTCTGGATCCAGCTTAATTCTCCAGCTATGAATTTCCACAGTAGTGCTATCATTGTCTATTGGTATTATATTTATTGGCAGACAAACTGTAATTTTTTGTCTCCACTATTTGAGTCAGCATGTTGATCTAATTTATTGTATTTTTTAGTAGAGTTCAATCTCATTAAAAAAAAAATTGCACTGCATATACAGTAACTGAAGTTGTCTCATGCTGTCATTTTTTTTTTTTCTCTTTCTAGGTGATGTCATTGTCTATATTAATGAAGTTTGTGTACTTGGACATACTCACGCAGATGTAGTCAAACTCTTCCAGTCTGTTCCTATTGGTCAGAGTGTCAACTTGGTGCTATGTCGTGGATACCCTTTGCCCTTTGATCCTGAAGATCCTGCCAACAGCATGGTGCCACCCCTTGCAGTAATGGAGAGGCCTCCGGTAGTGGTAAATGGAAGACATAACTATGAAACTTATTTGGAATACATTTCTAGGACTTCTCAGTCTGTTCCAGACGTAACAGATCGACCACCACACTCCTTGCACTCCATTCCAGCAGATAGTCAGCTTGATAGCACATTCCCACCACCTGCCCATGATGATAATGTATCAATGGCTTCTTCTGGGGCCACCCAAGCTGAACTCATGACCTTAACCATTGTGAAAGGGGCCCAGGGCTTTGGCTTCACTATAGCAGACAGTCCTACAGGACAGAGGGTGAAGCAAATTCTAGACATTCAGGGATGTCCTGGTTTGTGTGAAGGTGACCTCATTGTTGAGATCAACCAGCAGAATGTACAGAACCTGAGCCATGCAGAAGTAGTGGATATACTTAAAGAATGTCCTGTTGGAAGTGAAACTTCTTTGATTATCCATAGAGGAGGTAAGTTTGGAAAGTCTGTACCATTACAAAAATGTGTGTAAAAGGTTCTAAACCGTAAGACATACATATACTCACTACATTCTTGTGTGCTAGATCGGAAATTAATTTCCATGTTATGGGAGGTAACACCATTGGTTCTGGAAAAGTGTGTCTGCAATTAAGTATCCTAGGCAAAATCTAACAGTTTGTTGTACATTCCTTTTTGTGTTTTTAGTGTCAATGGTTCCACCTCTGTATAAGGGTAAAACTAGAACAGTTCCAGACTTTTCACCTCGTGATAGTTTGTATGGTGTCTGCAGCAAACTCTTATAGTCCCAAAGCACTGCTGCGAGCTTTAGATATAATTGTATATATTGACTCATTATGGTAGATCAAAATCAGAGCAATCTTTTAGCCCTTTACAAGGTTACTGGTTTTGATAAGCCATTTTACCTCCTTTTTCTTCATTGTAAAAGAAGTATTGTACAACAGTTGTTTTGTTTCTTTCTTGACAACAAAGATCCATACTATATTTTTCTCTCTTTAAAAAAAATAGCTCTAGCAACTTAGTTTTTCTGACCAGCCTGACACAGTAAGCTTGAATACACACCACTGGAAGGGGAGAGTCAAGACTTATCTGTAAGGAAGCAGTAACAACAGAATACCTTGACAGTGATAAGTAATTTGATAGCTTTTAATATTTTAGCCAAGCAAATTTTCTTTGATATTTTGAGATGAGCATCCATCACAATTTATTATTACCTGAAGTGAATAATGATTGAATTTCTTTAATTCAAGATCTTTGTTCCTCTAAAGGGATTCATGTGTCACTGAATATACGTGACTGTGTTTCAAAAGAAAAAAAAAAGAATTCTATACAAAAATACTAATTGCTTTCCTTCTGAAGAATAGAGGTTGGGAAGTGAATCATTAGTGTTTGCATATGCAAAATGTTTGTCATTAGAAAACCTACAAATCATTAGAACCAAGAATATAGTAACATTTTAATCAAATTGCAGAAATAATAAACATAAGATTATTTAAATATCTGTAGATTGACATTATAAAGCATTTTTCATATCTATATTTAAAAGAATGATTTTGTAGGAGGCAGAATCTGATATTTCTTTGGAATGAAATCTAATTAAGAGTGATAAGTAAAGGCCAATTGGTGTCACTATAGTATATGAACTTTGGGAAAGTTAACTGTTACAGAGGTGCTATATTAGTTGGTATTACATCTGGTTTTATTTAACACCCATTAAGAATCTGGAACAGTGAATTAAGCAACATTTTTTTCTGCAGATGCTGAGAAATTAGGGAAAATTGCATAGCAAAAAAAGACTGTAAAGGGGATTAGAAGGGTTAATGTAACCCCAAAAGATAGGATTTTATTTTGAAAAATGCAAGCTAATCCTCCTCTAGAGGAAAACAATTCAGAACACCAATCTTCAGAGAGAAGTGGAGTGTGAAATCCAGTATGCTGAACAAGCCTGAGTAACAATAGACAGCAAAATAGATATTTCAGCAATCAGTGCAGGACAGTGGCAAAAAAAACCCCTGAAGCAGCAACATACTCAAGCCCAGGAAGATAATTCCTCTCTCTCATGAGAATTTCTTCTTAGAGCATCGATTCATGATCAAAACAAGTTGATCAACATGATAGTTTAACAAGTTCTGGTACGTTAACTGAGTGGTTATTTTCTACAGATTGCTGTGGCAGATAGGAGATACTGCACTGAACTCAACCCTCAATAAATAAATTTACACCATCTTGTCTTTTGTCAGGCCAAGCATGGCGGTACAGATAGTTGCCCTAGCTCAGTCAACACTAAATACTAGGTCCAAATGCAGTAACGTGTTCCGGGGTCTTATCCCTCTGTTGCTGGGGCAGGGGGTGGCTGGTTGCTTTAGAGAATACAGAGAAGGGAACAAGAGCATGTTTTGTTCATGGTAAAACAATGACCAAGACTAAAGCAACTGTTTGAAAGTACTACAGAGTGATTAAACTTAATGGGATGATACAGAACAAATGCAAGTTTACTATCAGAAATTTCTGTACATCAGAAATGAGTATACCTTAATGCAAGGTTGTTAGACTCAGAAATTAAAGAAAAGGCTCATTTGATTCAAAGGAAGTGAAAAAATACAGTGTATGAGACAAACCTACTCTACCTGAGAGACAGCTAAATCATAGCTTAACAGAAATATGAGAACTGTTTTAAGGTGACAATCTGGGGTGTTTTTTTCATAAATTCATAAAAAAAAGGGAATCCATGTGATGAAATATACATCTGTAATGCAGGTGATTATATCTATGCTAGTTGTCATGTCTCCTTTTATAGTCCCTGGGCAGAAATAAGCCTTTCTAGGGTGCAATTCATGCCATTCCAATGTAGATGTTTCAAATAAGTCATGTGTACCCTAAAAGTATATATTCTGCTTGACTGACTATAAAGGGAATTGAGGATGACTGGTTCAGATGTATGTGTCTATCCCACGTGTTATGAATAAGAAACAGATGATAAGATTTGGTCATGTGAGATAATCTGAATACCAAACAAAATTCCAGTACTTAGAGGAACCTGCTATGATTCTAAAATATTTAGTCTGTGACACTGGTGAAGCAAGACATACTTTCTGGTTACTCATAGATCTGATTTTTATTTGATTATCTCTAATGTGTAATGTCACTTGAATAATACCATCCTTTTCCATCATTACCCTATGCATCCTGTATTTAGTGTCTCATTTTTAAGATTAAGACCAAAGAACTATTGCTGCCCATGGAAGATGAAGGCTGTGTTTTGCATAAGGTTGTGTGTTGCCTTGTAATGTATTCTGTCTCTGATACGAGTATGGCCTGACTGCATAGTTCACTGTGGCAAATCCATTTTTGTAAGAAGTGACTTAATTTCTCTCTCCCATCCAGCAACCTTATCTACATTGCAGACAAGAAACAGATCGATATTGGCTGAGATATATTCACACTATAGGAAAAAAGCATCTTATACAGGAAAAAATGCTCTCTCTCATGCATATAGTATGCATGCTACAGCATTTAAAAAGCCATTGTCCCTCAAGCCTAGAAGGTCAACAGCCAGAGAGTGCAGGGAAAGGAAAGGTCTGCGTGGTTCAAAAAGATGGAGGGAATAGCAGTACTCAGATTTAGAGAGGCCACTAAAGAAAACTGTCTGAACCAACACCAAACAGAAACTTGTCATGGGGTACAATCCAGCTGGAGGATGTCCCATTGAATCTGTAGTGTACTCATTTTAAAATTTCTAAAGCAGAAGTAGTAATTTACCTGCTTGTTAAAAAACAATAATGGAAATAAATATCATTGTATATCTAAGAAAAATACTAAGCAGCACTTGTTTAGAAGACAACGACAATACTCTGTGGCTAGAGATCTTACAATCTTCTTTCTTAGTCAGGTTCTTTGCTAAACAGAGATGCGCTGCTTGGTTTGGTTTCTTTGCATCTGTTTTTTGCTGACCAGCCATATAGTTTCCATTGATTACTATAAGCTGACAGAAGTGTTCATGCTGGGGAAAAAAAAAAAAAAAAGGAAAAGATGGTGGGAAAGTGTTGCCTAAAAAAAAAAAGTAAAAATTAATAGAAAAAAAGATATGAAAGTGTTTGTTCATTACCCAAACATATTTACCCCTTTCTAGCTTTGCTTCAGTTTAATTCAGCCTTCACACATCATCCTCAGTTTTTGCAGCAGTCTGCATTGAGTATAGGCTGCTGAAATAGTATGGAAGAGCTCTCAAAAATCAGTCCATCCAAATGTGGATAGAACAGAATTCTGCATTAGTTCAGAAGTACTGAAAAACAGCACTACGTGGTTGAAGCAGTACATACCAAATTTATGTAGAACAAAATATTCACTAATTAGGACATCAAAAATTGGTTTTGGCATGTTCTACTAAGTGAGCTATCCAAGTACCTGACATGTGCCATCTCTTTGGGAAAGTACCTTGAAATATATGAACCTATAGACAGCAGCCCAGCCCCAGAAGTGTTCCTGTCTGAAAAAGAACTGACACATTCAAATGTAGGTCCATCAAGACTATGTCTGAAATACTGTTGTTAAGGAAATCTGAAGATAATCCAGGACTGATTCATGAAGCTATGGCAACCCCCTAAACAAGTGCTGTGAGTGAAACATTAAAACTAAATGCAAAAAGTGGGAGCCTGACAAAGTTCCTACATCAGATGGCTGCTTTATAATGGTGGAATCCAAACAGGCTCTGAGAAACCAAGACTGTTAGTATGAAATGGAGACAGAGAACTGATGCACTGTCCATACTGGTTAATTGTTAGCCCAGTCCTGGCATGCGACTGGAAGAAGCCAGCAGCCACTTCCACCCTGACATGATATGGGAGATAGTGTGGACCACACGCAGTGCACAATCAGTCAAGATGAGGAGGGAGAATTTAACTATGTAGATGTAAAGTGTGAGAATAAAAGGATGGCCAAGTACCTTTCTCAGATTTTGTGTAAACCCCAGTAGAAGTTTATAACTCCTTAAGACTGCTAACAGATACCAGTATAGCACACAAAGCATCAGCAATTTCCAAAACAGCCAGAAACTTCACCAAAAAAAAAATCTCTGCATATTCATAGAATCATTTCATAGAATCATACAATGGTTTGGCTTGGAAGGGACTTCAAAGATCATCTAGTTCCACCCCCCCTGCCATGGGCAGGAACACCTTCCACTAGAATTCTAGTGAATAAGCCTAGCCCCTCAGGATGAGCAGACTTCAATGGAAGGAATACTACATCTTTGGTGCCCTTTCCGTGGACTGATCTCAGATTTACCTCTCTACCATAGAGACAAATTATTTTTCTATTTTTTTGTCCTGGCTTGCTATATGATGTCTTTCAGTTCCTCTGGTCAGGAAAGCGCATACTTCTTTTTTCTACAGGTTGTCCTCTCTCTTGAGAAAGCTGCACAAGATGAAGCTGCAGGCAGCACCATCAGTAGTCTAACACTAGTCTGGCCCAGGCCCTACTGATCTCCTGCTTCCACAACCTCAGCCCACTACTGAGGTCTCTAGAGCTTTGACTCTGCTTCTGCAGATCTTCATTCAAAATATTAAGACAGTACCTGGTGCAAACTGAAGACCTTGTATCTCATGGCTTGCTCATCCCCAGTTCAGGACTTTCTAGTCAACAGTACTGAGGGTTTGAAGAAATGGGTTGTTAGGAGGATAGTGTAGGTTTTTGATTTGGGACTTATGGAGGTTTTCTATCATCCTGCTGTCTCTACTCTTTTACATCCCTGAGTCATTGGTGATTTTTTTCCTTCTGGTCGCCTCCTAAAGGAACCCAGTCTTGGTTTAATTGCTTCTTATGTGTACTCTGAATTAATAGCAGCCTCTTTGTGCTTACTTTGTTCATGAAGGTACGCTTCTTTCTGTTGTCTCTGACAAGAGATATTGGGAGATACAAGGTCTGACAGTTCTCCTGCTTCCTGCCATACTTTCTCCTCTGCAGACAGTTACTCCAACTGTACATCTGCTCCTGATCCCTTTCCTCCTGTTTCTTGAGAGTATTCTAATGTTGAGAGGAACTTAGATCCATTTGGCAACATCGGCGGTTTTAGCCCTGCTGTATTCTCAAATGGCACACATATCCTTCATTTGTGAGTTTGAGGGACATTTGATCCCACAAAGGGAATATGCACGTGAACCTAGTAGTGAACCACTGACCCATTTGAAGTGAACCATGTGAACCATTGGTACCTAGAAGTCAATGACATAAACTTCTTCTGTCCAAGATGCTGCTAAAACATATTCTTTCAATTTTCTTTTTCTGATTTACCACACCATTTCAGGTCTATGAAGTGCTCTGTTGTTCCTGGGTCTGTCTGCTTTAAAACCGATGGGAAACTGACCTTTTTCCTTTCCATCTCAAAATTATGTTCTTTTATATGACATCATAAATTCAATAGTTTTCTCAGCATGAGTTCTCTGTAAACGTATCCTTCTCATGCTGGTTTTTGAAGTTGTTTCATTTTTTTGTTCTTTTTTTTTCTTTTTTTTTTTTTCTGTTCTTAGCTAGTAATGCCAGAAATATTTAATGGTCAAAAACATTGTGAGTCATGCTACATTGTCCACTTCGTTGACATTGTTGTTAGATGTGATCTTGCCCTTTTTCCCATCCCCCAGCTTCGGTCATTTGTCCCTTCCTACCTTCCCTGCATAAAAATCAATATTTTCTGCAAGGTAGTTTCATAACAGCCTTGTGAGAGGGGCAGTTTTCTTTCCTATGTTAATTCCAGAAATAAAATCTCTAAAAGATTTTTAGAAAATACTGTTACAGTGCAAGAAATACTGCTGTTATATTAACATAACTCCTGGAAGCACTGCTTTCCAGATTCATTTTTACAAGGCATGTCTCACCTTACAGAGTATCATATTTTTAGCTGCGAGATACATACTCTCCTAGTAACCTTCAAAATATTTACATCCTTTTAGTCCTACACATTGAGACTGTTTTATACTTTGGATTAACTTGAAATATTTTTAAGCATCTTGTTGTAGTCATCTGATATAAAATCTATTTTAATAAATATTTTACATGTTATAGTAGGTAAACTAGAAGTAAGTTACATATATAGCCTAGTTTATGAAGGGACTCGATCTAAATCTTGTTAGTAAGAGAAATGGTAACCTCTCAGTAGCACAGGGAATGACAAATTTGAACAGAGGGAGTCATGGCAGGAGACCAGTTATCCTAAAATTCACACTAATGAGACTTTCATATTTTTTCTTGTATAGCTGTGATTAGCAGTGAAACAGTGTGCAATTGCTTCCATATTTCTGAATAAAAGAAAAAGAAACCATAGACCTCCTTAATGAATATGGATTCCTGAAAAAATAGACATCAATAATAGTTAGTAGCTATTACACTGTATTAATGGAAGTAGTATTAATTGCATTGCATTTCAAAGTAGTAGTGTTATGGTTTTGCTGCTTCTTTCTTATTAATGTTTGTGCACTGTGTGGTACATTTGTGGATAATTTTGCAAAGCATTAGATAAATCTTTTTTACATATATTGCATAGAAGGTTTTTAATGACTATTAGCAAGCATTTTGTTTCAAAAGTACTTTTATTATCAGTGAAACTGTTTTCTAATGTAGGCTTATATGGTCTGTGTTAAATTTGAACAGTGCTTCTATTAAAACTTATGGGGACACTTCTCCTAGGGATGTGTGTGCCTAACTCTTGTTGACATTAAGAGGAGTTAGTCTGCACACGGGAGAAATAGGTCCCTTTAGAAGACCTTTTAGCATAAAAGAAACACAAGCGTGTAGAAATAGATTCTCATCATTGCACGTCATAAAGAGGTAACTACCATTGCTCCAATGGCTATATTACCATTAAATTCTTATGCCCAGGATGAGGCTACACACAGTAAGAAGTCAGACATTATCATTATTAGGTGTACACAGAGACTAGGCTTTGTGCAGAGCTGCGGAACTCTGCCTTCACGACAGTCATCTACTTGTCTCTGTTGAGGAGTGCAGGGCATGTTTGTGACTGATAGCTGCAGCCCACGTCACTGCTAGAAATCAAGAGCTCTACTGGCAGCACTGTAGACTGATTTCAGTCTTATTGATATTAGTGAATGAATTAATACTAATTGAAGAACAGTTTGTTTGAGAAAACAGAATTTTTGACTTGCCTACACTGGAATCTGGCCACACCAGAGAAGTTTCTCCTCTGTTCTTGCAAGGGTATTGTCAGAAAACTAACCAGGTTATCTTGGACTGTGCATCTCAGTGAAAAAACGGCATCTCTTGAAGCCAAATACCTCCCAAGCATGGTACATGGGAGAACCTGCCACAATACTGGGCTATGAAGAAACTTGTTTTTTTCCTACTTGCCCGTACTACAGGCTCTGAGTGAACCTAGCCTTCCTCAGAGGAGATCTAGGTGATCTCAGCCTAGGGAGGGAGAACTACAGAGCTGGATTCTAAAAAATACCATACAACCTGTGCTTGTGTACTGAGGCATGTCTAAAGTTTAGTCTAAATGTGTTGAACAATGTTTCTGTTGGTTCAGTATAATGTAATGTCCTATTAAACAACATTTGTTGAGTTTCCAAATCTGTTGTCAAAGTACATTGTGTAGACGTTGTGACGTGGTGATTTGTAATATAGTGCAATATTTTATAGTAATAAAGTAAGCTAATACACTATGAAACAAGTGAGTACATTATCTATTGTGCTACAGACACGAGACACAGCACTGGGGAGATGGGAAGGTGTGATTTTCAGGCACTTCCTAAAGCACTTACAAGAGCCACAAAACTCTCGTGGTTCCTACGGTTTGCCTATCTAGTAAAAACACAGAAACTAAATTAGTCTTCTAGATGAGGTATTTATCCCTGTACAATTCTTTAAGCAATTTTCTTTTACATTCTTAAGAAGGGAAGGAAGGCTTTAACAATGGCTACACTTGCTCTCTCTAAGTAATGCTCAACTTTTTTTATTTTTTTATAAACCAAGAGCATGCATTTATTAACTACAACAGTGCCCTTCTCAGGAAGCCTTTGGGTGAATCATAATTCAAACACAATCAAAGCCAACATACACCTTTGCTGTGTCACCTTCAGATTACTGTATAAAAAAGGACATGGAAGCTAAAGCTGTCAGGCACAAACTCTGAAAGTTGACTCCCAAGTGTGTCAAACAGATTTCTAAAAGAAATAAATTGCTTTCCAAAGCCGGATTTGTCGTAACTTGGAACAGTATTTCAGTGTATAAGAAACATACTGTGCAGTTTTCCTGTGTGGTAAATGAGAAAAATCTTGACTTTTATTTATTTTGTACCTTTTATTACCATGAGCTAAAAGAAGGCAAGCTTTTGGTGCACACATTCCTAGGGTCACCTTATTTTTAGTGTATATTTCAGTCAGGTGCAAATTATATTTAATGGAATTTTTAGATTTTTTTTTTCTCTAATGTAAGCATTTTTTATTGCATTTCATGTGTTCTAGATAGAGAACTTCCAAAGATCCTGTGATAATTAGAAAAAGACTATATGCATTAATAAAAGCACAGACTCAAAACCTTTGAATGAGAAAGTATTTTAATGCTCTTTAAATTCATTTTATCAATTAATTTCCATTTCCACAATGAGTTGTATTTTTCCCTAGCAAAAAGTTTGCTAATATTTTAAAAGGATAAATGATGATAATGATAGCAATAATAATAATAATAATAATAATAATAATACAGTTTTTCTTAAAGAATAAAAAAAATTCATTAAGAAATTCCTTGGGGATTAGTTAGCATCATAGAAAAGGTTTGCTGATTACAGGAAATACTGCAGTATTATTTGCATATATTTTAATAGCTTAACTAAATACATTTGTCAATACTAAGTCAACATATTTTCCTTACTTTACATGTGAAATAATTTATTTATTTTAAACTACTTACTCTCAATAAATGTGATTATTTTAGGCTTCTGGGGCCAAGCAGTGCCTCTCTACTGCAGTATAAACGCTATCATATCTCTGAAGTAGCGCTGACAACACCTTAATCTGTTCCTTAAGGAAAAAAAGGAATGACCAGTGGAGAAACATGTTCCTTTTTATGTTGTAAATATGATCCTAGTGGGATAATGCATCAGAAGACCCAGCTGCTCTTTTGCATAGCTCTTAAGCCTCATGCTATTTAACATGTAATGTTCTCAGGAATAAGTATAAGGAATTTCTAAAAGAAAATGGAAAGATTCTAGCAGAGTAATTCAACTTGCGTAACCAAAATGAAGGATGAGAACATCAATGGGAGATCCTAGAGCAATCCAGAGAGAAGTCTGGGAAAACAAAAAGTCCACAGGGCATTGGTCTGCAGCCAGTGAGAACCAACAAATGTGGTAGAGTCGAAGCTAGTCATCTCCATCCAATTTATGCCCTTCTTTGCTAGCTTTTTCCATGTCCTTCCTCAGTCTGTATGATTATTGCTTGTCATTCTGGCTCCATTTTCCTTCATTTGAGCCATTCAGAGAAGCTGTCATTCTTGACTGTCAGCCCAGTCTTTGAACTTACCCTTGCTTTGAGAAGGAGGTTGGACTAGATGAATTCCAACTGTCCATTCCAATATAAACACTTATATTACACTATGGTTGTCCATCTTTCTCATCTTTGGGAGCCCGAAGTGCTAAAAGAGAGGGTCTCTGACTGAATGTGATAAATCACTGTCTGGATAATTTTAAACTTCTTCCACAGTACATCTCAGAGAGAAAGAGAAGTTACTTAATCTTGTCTCCTTATTACACCATATTAAATATATATATTTTTATATTAAAACAATATCTATTTCTTTAGAAATCAATGCAAACAGAAAGAATGAAGACATGCTTTTTGATTTTAGCTTGCCATATGTGTTCATTAAATTATATACACAGCAAATTATTCTCACACTATAATTGAAAAATAATGCAGTGTTTATTTATTTATGATATAGCATACCTGAGTGATCTCAATGGCTCATGAGGTTGGCTCTAAAATAGGAACAGCTAACATTCACTACATGGACATCAAATACAACAATTATTTCTACTAAGGTTAATCTTAATTAAGCAAGATGTTTATCTAGTAACTTGTTCATTGCATACCAGACTTTCAACTGTATCAAGCTCTTTATCCTAATAGGAGCACATTAGGATGCATTGTATTAAAAGAAAAACCAGCTACATACAGTTTCAGTCAAAATGGCCCTTTTAAAACAGCCATCTCATGATAATTAACTATGAATGTACATTTTTATAGGTCTTTAAAGGCAAAGAAGCTGGGACTGGTTTACATGCTACATACTTCAGTCTATCTTCCCAGGCTTGCCTTGCCACGTTCACCTCAGCTGTTGTTATCAGGGATCCTGTGCAGAGAGCTGCAGGGCATCCTTCCTCATCTGAGCTGGGCAGCAAGCAGGGATCCCTGTATGATGAAGAAAGCAGGCACCTCTCTGGTGCCATTCAGCTGCTGTAAACATCTGAAGTAGCTGAAATGAATAGTGTTCTAAAAAAACCTATTCTTCCCTGTTGATTATTAAACTTTTTTAAAACTCACACACCGAAGTTTCATATTTACATTTCTACTCGCATTTGGTCAGATGAATCCCAACTTAACTGTAAAAGAATTTGGATTTCTACTCTACATTAGTCAAAATAGTCCCCCCTGCCATCAGTGGTGGAAAATAGGCACCTGAAGAGGATGACTTACCTCATTTTATTCAGCCATTGATTAAGCAGCTTGTTCTCTGAATTTCCCCATTATGCTCCACTGATTACAGAGGAGTCTGGCTGAGGAGTTTAGCTTAGCTGACCAGCCAGCCAGGCAAGGGGGTGTGAGAGGAATCCTGCCCACACACCAGAGGCAAGCACAGAACACTTGGGTGTATTTTAAAAAAAATTGTTAGAACCTATCTCGTGCCTGTAGCTAAATCTGGAATCCCAGTTATGCTACCATAGAAGATAATCTGGGTTTCTTTATAAGAGAGAAGTTATTAATGTGGGCTTGCAGAAAATAGTTTAAATATATATTAATATATTAATATTACAAGCTGGATTATAAAATTTAATTGTTTTTATATAATGGACTTTTGTAAGACTTTACATGCAACAGCCCCACTCCTTATTTAAAAGTGGAAAGATGTAAAATTACTGCTTATGTTGAATTGAAAAATTGGTTAACTGATTGATCTTTGAACATGATTAGGAGATCAGTGAGGGAATATATATTTAATGAGCTTCTTCTAAGATAAGTCCTTGGCTTTTTCCTATATTACACTTTTTGTGAAGATCCTGTAGAAAACATAAAATCAATACTGATAACATTTGCAGATGGCAGAGAGATTGGTCCATATCATTGGACAGGTGACACGTTACTGATAAAGACCAATGTGGAATACTTAATAAATTAAGCATCAGCAAACAGAAAATATTTTTGTGCAGTCAGTGTAAATTAATTCCTGAAACACAGAGCAAAGAATGCAGTCCAAACTTGCCAAAGTGCTTTTGAATCGTTATCGATTATCAGCAGAGCATAACATCACAATGAAAAAAGAAAATTCAGCACAATTTCTTAAAATAAAACTTATCGTTTATGTATTTTTCTCAGTAAGATGCCATTGGTAAGCTATTTCATTGCATTTATTATGAATGTTAACAAAATCAACGAAATCCTGTTCCAGATGGTTTTTCCCTGCTTCCTAAGTTCATATTTGGTTTTCCATCTTTTATCCCATTTTCTCCAAAGTTATTACATGACACTTCCATATACTATGCAAAGGTCAAGCCTCTTGCAAGAGCCTTGTCTTTAACTAAAGTTTCTATTATTGTTAATAATAACCTGAAATTTGGGATTTCTCTAAGATTTTCCATACAATTCTTTACTAGCAAAAGTAATAGCTGATTCCGTTGTCCATGTGAAAGGTAGATGGGAAGATGTTTCCTTAATACCCAGCTCCTAAAATATGTCTCATTTCTTGTACAGACAATTAAGCATATAATTTCAGAATTTATTTTCTGTGAACAATCTTGCAAGCAGCTATTGATTGAAAGCTTGTAGAAATGGCAGAAGAGGACCTGGCTTGGGAAAAGGGGTCTAAAACAGAGCTGATAGGATAGAAACCAAATAGTGAAGAATTAGGAATTCTGAAAAGATATTTTGGGTCATGTAAACAGTTATCTAAGGAGTCATGTTGTAGGGTGATCCTTTTTTTCAGCACAGAGGAAGCATGGTCCCTGACCTACAACACTTTGGGTTCCAGAGTCTACTAGCTATAAAACTATTTGAAAGACATTTATGGTTAGCATGAGAATCTATTCACTTAAATCAGCTACAACCACCCTCTGTGTCAAGTAGATAATAGCAGTCTGATGGAGAACATTTATTTGGTTTCTTCCAAGTGCGTATGCTACCTGTCTTCCTCTGAGAAGTACTTGGGTCAGGCAGGTCCTCCTGCAGTGAAGACAGATCACTCCTCCTCTCCTCATGGGGAGACATTTCCAATGGCTGTGGGATCTGAGCAAGTGGAAGAGGACTCAGGGCAAAGAGCTGGACATCTGCAGCCTAATCCAGGAACCTGCTGAGAGGAGCAAGGACCAGACCCATAGGCCCCAGAGGGAGTGGGATGAAAATCTTCTGGGGACTGGCAGGGGGTATACAGAGCTTGCTGTAACTCAAGAAGTTATTGATTTCACTGGAAACAAGGACTTGTAATGTAGGGACATAGTAAGCAGCTGTTCAGAAACCCCTTTTGCTTCTATATTCTCCATTCTTATATGTTATAATAAAGCCTCACGTTTTGGGGTTTGTTTGGGTTTATATATATATGCACACACATATATATAAGCCTTTGGAGCTGTCTATAAGAAGGATTCTAGGCAGATCTAGCTTAAATCTTTGGCTAACCTGGGATTCTGTCTCAGGTGGGAAGGAAATACCTAATCAAAACTAGTTACATTGATGCAAAATAAAAATTAATTTCTTCACCAACATCCCAGGTTGGCATATTCTCTACATTGCAGGTCAAAGGCTTGAATGCTGGAACTAAGGACTGATGATGCTTATCCTCCTGAGCTGTAACTCCAAAGTAATTTCTATGGCTATTTAAATGTGAATTAGTAATGAAGAAACATAATTACACAGAAATTCTAGGGATTTCAGAGATTTTTACAAAAAGTTTTACAATTTGGGGTGATAAAAAACAAAGATAATATGCATCATTGTAATAATGAAGTCAGAAAAAGAGCCCCAAATGGAAATATACTGCTACCACTTTCCCTTTTGCTATTTAAAACTATGAAGGTTATATTTGGAAATATATACAGATCTCAAAGGATAATAGGAATTAAAAATAAATAATAGTGGTTTAGGATGCAATATAAGTAAGAAAACATTCATTTTCTGTATTGGAAATAAGGTTGCAAGTTAAACCCAACAAATTTAGGAAAGAAAAATGAATGCCTCTGAAATTATGGGTGTGGAGGATCAAACCTAATCTCTAGAGAGTGAATACTAATTCTGAATTGTTCACAAGTTGTTTTTTGGGGTTTTTTTGATCCCCCGTATTGTCTGAGAGATGAAGAACTGCAGTGTAACAAGATACATATTTTTGTCATTAAATCAAAATGCATCTATTGCAGACTGCTGGTGTAGAAGTTGCAATTTAGTTGCATTTCTAACTCACTCATACTAGGAAAGGGATGAATAAAAATTCATGACTTGTGATTGAGCACAGAGGTACCCACTTTTATTCATTAATATGTGATAGCTACTTGCGCACTGTTTTTACTGGTTCTCATTAACGGTAAGCAATCTTTACCAGATTAAGGAGAATTATAGATGTTCATCATGTCTTCCATTTAAGGTCTTTCTTTGTATGGCAGAACACACAACTTTCAGAATATTCTTCATGGAAAAACTGTTCAGTGGAGGATCTGAAGATATTTTTGTTTGCTTTCTGTTGTATATTTGTTGATATTTTAAAATTGCAGCAATAATTGCTGAATTATTAAATTCTGAGTAGCTGGACATACAATTTTGTTGAAACTAGAGTGGGATTGTAATTGGTTTCCTATGAAATATTATGAAGTTTAAAATACCTCCTACCAAGACTGAGTCCTAGACCTTTTAAAAAAATTTTGCCAAACAGAACATCCACTGAGAAATAGAGGAACTTAGTCTAGAACTGTCAAATGCCTGATAGATCAAAAACTTACTTATGGTACAAGAAACAAAGGCTTCCTTACAATAGGATAAATTACTTCAGGATCTGTGTTATCAGGAGCATCTAATGTTTAGTCCCTGCTAAATATTGGATAGTTGCAAGGTATTTTGTCTAGAACTTAACTAGAAATTTCATTTGAGAGCTGATTTTTTTGTTTTGTTTTGTTTTCAATTAAATGTTCAGTACATTCTGGAACAGCAGCTGCTTTTCACAAAAATGGCTTTAGTGAATCACCTTTCACCAATGAAAACTCCCTTTGTCAGAAGAGCACTAACAATCTCCAATCTGAATCAACTTTTTCCTTCCTCTGCCCCTGAACTAGACCTTTTGTTAGCTCATAAGAGTTAAAAACAAACAAACAAATGAACAAACAAACAAACAAAAATAAGCCGGGGACATATTTCCCTACAAACTCTTTCCTGTCCTAGCTGGTTGGGTTTATACACCAGCAAAACTGTACGGTGACTGGGTAAAGAGCATGCAGATCTGCCTTTAGTGTCTTTTCATCTACCTGTTCTTTGGGGAACCCCAAGGAAAAAGTATATATCACATCCGATTTGATGACCATCACTGATTAATTGTACTGTTCATCCAGATTCCTTCAGCCAGCTATGGTGTTCAAGCATAATTTCATAGTTTCAATTCTGTCATCATAGTGGCATACTGAGGTATATGGGTATGCCGAGGAAGAAAAAGGTGTTCTACAGATCCAAAGGCTACATCCGAGTTTTCTTTCTTATGCAGTAAGTTCTGATTTAAAAAAAAAAAAAAAAAAAAAAAAAAAAGGGACACACATGCTAGCTACCCTACCTAGCAAGTCTTTCTAAAAATGCTAATTCTTACGCTTAGGCCAGCTGTGAGGTCCACAAGGTGCTTCACGGTTGTCAGCACCATAATCTTCTCTGTTTAACTTGTCATGTTTATGTACTGTTCCAATTTTCTCAGTATTGAGGGGTTATTTCCATTATGTTAGACATGTCGTCTAAATCTCAACAGTCTGAAATCAATTTATGTTCCTCTGAGAGAAAAAGCACTGTCACAGGGAAAAAAAATACCTATTCACAGTTTTTCTTGCTTTTCCTTGTAATACATTCATTTAATACTTATCATTTCCCAACTATCTTGTCAGGATCCTTTATCGGCATCATTTTTTAGTGTTCTGTTCATTAACTTTTTGAAGTACTGCGCAGGACTACATGTGACCAGCACACAATCTAAATATCATAAAATTCACATCAATACCGTTCCTCTCTGATTAGTTTTTAAGGACACAGTCCTTCTTTATGTTAATTGCTCATCTCTGAACCTTCAGGAATTCAGAAAAATGTGACATTTCTCAACCTTTTTTTTGCAAACCAGGTCATCTTGATCAATTTGTCATGCTTTATACTCTTTAGTGTTCTGTACTGCACTAGCATCTTGCCCATCAATCATTATTTCTCTCACATTTTTTTCTTTCAGGCTCCTGTGGTCTTATGCTAAAGCTTCTGAACTTCGTATCATTTCACCATTATAATTTAGTTCGCTGAAAAGCTTTTACTAATTCAGCTTTGTTCTTGATAAGTTAGTCAAATACTGAGAATTAACTCCTGAATGAGTGAACATGAAAGCAAAGAGGTTTATCTCTACTAGGTACATGTCAGTGTGGACAGTATCAAACCTTCAGCAGCTCAGAGCACAGTGAATTACCTAGATGTTCAACCAGGGAACTGGGAGTTTAGAAATTCACTGTTCTCTTCACGGTTTTGTTACTCCTTGGACATCAGTCTTCCACTAACATCCTTTGCCAAATACTCTGCTTTTCTGCAGTAAAAAATATGCATTCACAGCTAAGGGTCAACCATGTAAAAACTTGAATCTTGTAATGAGTTTTCATTCTACCATTAGCCTTTTCTTTCACTCTCTGCCACTGTTTGCCAACCTTTCTGTTCTACCTGAATCCCTATAACCAGGAATAAACTGTTTTGTCAAGCTGCTGTGAATGAGCAGGAAATTAGAAAGAAATTATTACTTTGAATAATATCTGGATCTGAAGAATCAAATAAACATAATATTGCTTATTCCAGCTTCTACCACTGTGGCCAAGTGGCATGATTACCTTTTCATTATGTTGCCATTGAGTGTTTATCATTCTGCCATGTGGTATGAAAATGAGCCAATTATAGTTAACACACCTGAGCTCCTGACACTTCCCATTGTCACAGAAGAGATTTCAAAGGCAAATCAATAAAATTCAGAACCATGCTGACAGCTTAATGCATATTAAACACAAAATTCTGAAGTTACTACAATGTAATTTAATAATGACAGAAAGGCAGTCAGGTGAAACCAGCAGGCTCTCTCAGTCTCTGTAATTTAACTTATTTTTTTTCTTTATGATGAACTTTTGTCCAGTTCTCACAAACCTCAAGAGAAATCAGGAGGATTGAAACTCTGAGCTCAGTTCTGAGCTCACTAACAGACATTCGAGACCATCTGAGATGCACTGGGGTATCAGGAAATCTCCACTGAAATGGCAGAGTCAGTAGGAGACTCAAGACTGTCCAGGATGACAAAGTTCTGAAGTCTCCCACAGATCGTCTGCATACCTGCCAATCCAGCAAAGATGTTTGACTAACATAAGTCATGGCACCCTTGATACTAGACCTATAGTTGTGCATCTGCATTAAATTCTTAATTCACAGACTGTGACGTCAAAATTTAGTTGTCTGCATATCAGTGTCTAAATGTAGCACAGATGTCTATGTGCCCATTATAATTGATGGAGTCTTCAATAGACCACATAAACATGGGCATTCTGTGCTACTCAAGATGCCCTTGGATATTCCACCTCACCTCCCACCAATAGGTCTTCTATCACAGCTGACAATGCCATATTCCAGCCCAAAAGACGCTAGATGGTGATGCAACTAAGCTGGTATCTGGAAATCTATTCTATATAAACAACAGTGTCTAGAAAGTTTTTCAGCTCACTGTAAGATTGCCATCTCTGTGTGGGTAGCTGAAATCATTCTAGACTCAGTTCTCGACTGTTCTACCTCAGCTGCATGGTTCACTACTTCCAATGTGCTGTTTTCTGTCTCCCATCAGAGTGGAGCATTGCATTGCAAGGTTCCCATTCAGAAATAGTCATGGACACCAAGGGCATTTCCCTACATTTGTCTATTTTTATTCTTTTATTAGGGATTTTTCTGATCGCTGTTTCAGGGATAGGATTAGCTGGTTTTCAAATCGGGATCAGGACACAGAGAGGGAAATCCTGGGAACAAGGAGGATAAGTCTGTGGGAGTTTGGGAACAAGCACCTGAAGAAAGGAGTAGCTGAGAGAAAACATGGATGCATTGAAGGAATTTAGAAAAGGAGGAACTGGCAGCACAGATGTTCAACACTAAATATCTGGTGACTCCTTTTCATCTATGCCTTAATATGAAGCTTACATACAAGCAAAGGAATGGATTTATTATTAAATATTTCTTCCCCCACACCTGCTGAAGACTTTTTTGTGAATGTATTTTCATGAAAAGGACTTTAGGACACAACACTGTGTACAAACAACTTATGCTCCATCTACATTTTAACAGAAAATACTGGGAACATGCCTTGATATTCATCAAAGTGACATGCCATAATGTAAACTGAGATATCTCTAATGTGCTTAGAAAGTGTAAAAGCTTAAATGGGAGCAGATTCTAAACACATGAAAGAGCAGAGACACTGGCATAGTCAGGCAGAGTTTCTGACTGTCAGAGCGCTCTGAAAATATGACGCAGTATTCCTGAAAAGTTAGGTTTGAAGCTTAAATTAGTTTTCAGTTAAGCCAGACTGAGTTGTCAGACGTTCTCAGCAAGCACACACAGTCTTTATGGGTATGGCAACAGTCGCAAGCCCTTCTAGGAACAACAGTCATGAGCTGTCAGGACTTTGAAGACTCAATTAATATTCTAAATTATGTTGCTGATTCAGTGTGTGTGACATATACCAGTCTTTTCACCTTGCTACATCTGCTCTGCTCAGGGAGATTTGTGTGCAACAACATGTTTGCCCAGGATGGTTCATTACTTACATTACTAGCTCTTGCACTATTAGAGCAGTACAGTAGAGAGCGCAATCCCAAGCCTGGACACGTGAACTAGCGACTGATTTTAGCAGCAGTCATTGGATAGCACACAGGAGCAAAACCGGAGCTTCTTCAGGGAAAATTTCCTTCTGCCAAACAAAAGGTTCTTTTTCTTGTATATACAGAAAAATAACCTTGACATTTTCAAGGTGTTGGTAGAGTTTACAACCTGTGAGCAAACTTCTGAGATGTCTTTCTCCACTCATCATGTGTTAGTACCTGGGCATGCAGACTTTTCTGCTTGGGTTAGTATTTACATAAAATACACGTTATAGACGTCTGTGAGAAAATGACAGTTCATCCAGTACTACTTGCAGCTGCAAATCATAAACCAGGGTATTGACCTAAGGATTTGAACTTTTAATAGGAACTTCTGTAATATAAGGCAAGAGATAATGGTCTTCCTCCATTCCATAAGATATCTTTTTCTACTTCAGATCAAGTGGCCCCAGTAAAATCTGTTCTGAATTGTACCGTAGCACCATTTTCTTTATTTCAAGACATGGCTGTCCTTCAGATAATACGGTTTGCTATCAACAAGGAAATAAATCTGTAGCAGTGTAACACTGTTCCCGTAATAGGTGCCAGGAGAGAGAAGAAAGTTTCTATAAAAGTGTCACCCAGTAAGACATCTATAAGTGCTCAGTATCAAACTTTGTTTGTGGAAAATAATCTGCTCTTGTTGACCACATAGAAAGCTGCTTGTTCCAAAAAGATATTTCTCATTTCCAGAAATGGTTGAAGATTTTTATTATTTTTCCCAACTCTTGTACATTTAAGCATCAAAACTGTCACTGACAATGTTGCATTTCCCTCTGCATTATTTTAGCTATAATCCAGAAATTCTCTGCTTCACATCCAGATTCATCAGAAAAAGATGGTATTTAGTTTGTTGTTTTTTTTCTAGTTTCATAAATTATTTTAAATTACTGACTGATAAGCAATTTGGAGAACTGTAGCAGCCAAGCAAAATAAATAGCTGTATGTCCATTAGAATGTAAATTAACTCATTACTATGCCAGCTTCTGACCTTTTCTGATGGCTGTATTCTTGCTAACAAAGACTCTTTGCTATTCATGAAAGTGAAAACTTAACGGCAGCTTGAGATTCTCTGGTGTATTTTAGAGAAATTCTCATAGACGCAGGTGACCGGTGAGGGTCCCGGCTTGAACAGCAAGTGCTTCTATCATTCATGACTTTGAATAGCTATCCTTTTCTAATTATTTGTGAAGATCTGAATATTATTGAAAAATTGTTGCTTAAGACGGCTAGGTCAGTGAAACTTCATGAACTGCACAGAAAGTGCTTCTATGTATAAAAAGCTGAATATTGATTTAGTACCTGATCTCACAGTCAATTAAGTTTTTGTACCAGTTCTATAGACTTCAGTGAGATGAGATCAGGTTTAATTTCCCAAGGCATTCCTCTACTTCAACATCATTTCTGACAAACTCTGTGTCACACTTTGTGCTACTCTTCAAGAAATCTGAAAGTTTGAAGGGAAGAAATATAGACTTGGACTCATGATGCCCCCAAGTCACCTGGAGAAGAGATGAGCCACAGAAGGTGCTACCTCAATGGGATCTAAAGATCCAGCTTATCTTCCTGTGAACTGTGCCTGCTCTTTGCCTTATCTGTGGGCAGGAATGTGTTCGTTCTTTGGAGTCACTTTTCACAGGTGCAGTAGGCCAAAGAGAGAGAAAAATAGTGCTGATTTGGACTGAAGCACTACTTCTGTAGCAGTCTCACTTGGGTGGACATCAGGCGCAATGGAGTAGTGGAGCATAAAGCAAAATGCCACCACAAGCAACTGTTGAGGATCAATTTGTACCGTTGCGAGTCTCTTTCAGGCAAAACTGTTTAATAATATCTGGGTATATGTATATAGCCCCAAAGAAGACAGACCTATTTCACAGTTTTATTAATCTGAACCTGCATTTGATATAACAACTGATGACTGTAACCAGCCTTCATCTCAGTGCTACATCAGTTAATTGCCATGCTGCCAGTGTGTAGCCTACTGCAAGGGAAAAGACACTGGGTCTAACTGTATGTAATGTTGTGGGCCTGATCAAACATGATGGGTCATTCATCTCACTCTCATGTGGGATGTGTTGATTTTTGACCCATTGCATCAGGTGCCAACCCAACCAAAGACCAAATGGATCCTCCACAGCATGGCACGTCACGTTGAAGGACAGTTGACAACAGGACTAGCTAACTATGCTTGAAGAGCTAGAGCTCCCAGTCTTCTTACATCTACTCTTTGTTTCAAGGTAAATCAACTTTTTGTTCTTGCTACAGTAAGAGCTCAATACTTAAAGCTATTTGAAAAAGATGGACCTTTGAAAAAATACTACATGGTAATGATTAATTTTATTAGAAACAGAACTGCTAGTTGCCATTCTCTATATATCATCTGATATTTTAAATATGACATGACCAATTCAAACTTTTTATCACCTGCTTGTTTTCATAAGTATTATTTCTGTCTGTTTTAATTCATTGTTTCCTTTTAGATTTTGTTTATTATAGTATATAAATTAATTGAATTTACTTGTTCTCATTTTCCTGAAAAGGGGAAAATATTTGAACTATAATTGAATTAATTAACCAGGACAATGCTATATATTTGTTCTATGTACACCAAAAAAAAAAAAAAATCTCTCTCCCACCAGTATTTTTGGAATTTTAGCTGGACAATATTTTGCATCTTACTGAGTGAGCCCAATTGTAGCTTGAGTTCTGTGCACCTAATCCAACCACACCTACCATATCTCAACAAAAGGTAAACATACAGAAGGAGAAGCCAGATGTAATGTGAATGGTAAGAAACAGTTCCCTGCATCCTGCTAACGGTGTACCCTGTGAGTCTGAACTGGCAGAGAAGTTCTCCACTGTCACATCAATTTGAAGTTAACGGGTACGTGACACCTCAGGAACTGAGGCCCCAGTGTAGGCAATTGATAGACATCTCAGGGATCCCAGTAAGAGAAAGAAAAAGCACAGAGAAAAAAAAATCTCCTATTACACTAAATTTACACAGTAACTTTTCTAGAAAGGAAAACTTTTGTTGAAGTGTTGTCACATGGACGTTGATAAGATGCCCATGGAGTCAGTTAATGCTCTGGGAGTGCTCATCAGCCATCTGTTCATTGACTTCCAAGCATCTACGTGAGACAGGTCTGTGCAGTGCTTGGGACAGCTTTGCTCAGGAAGCCATATGCAGCAAGGCTTTTATAGCACAAAAACCCCCACGAAGCCCAGCAAAAGCTAATGGGCAAAACACTTGCTGTGTCATCAGTGCGACAAGTGATGTGGAGGGAAGTTGACGTGCCCTGAACATTGCTTTGGATGAAAAGGCTTTATCTGTGATGCTGGTGAGTTCCTCCCTGCAGCACTACCACACATCGTCGCTGCAGAAATCAAACTGTTCCCAGGCTTCAGTTTAATTATACATACATGTCTACCACAGAGGTGAACATCACTGAAGGTTCTGTGGTTTGGTTAGTTACTTTTGATTTACGATGTCTTAAGAACTTTTCCAGAACTCAGTGAAAAATAGTGAGGAAATTGAAAACTGGTGAGGAAATTGGAAACTGGCTGGAAAAAAATAACGGAGATGGAAATTTAGCAAAAAACATGTACATGGCAGCAGACTAATAACCAAAGGTTGGTTTTGTATTACTGACAATATGGAATATGCAGACTTCAGGGGGTTTACTGCAAAAAAAAAAAAAAAAAAAAAAAAATCAGAACTGTATCTTGCAAATGCCCTATATCCTATCTGATAAGCTGCATTTAGTGAACTAAACTTTCCAACAATAAATATTGGCTGAAGTGTAAGACATTTGAAATCTGTAAGCAAATTTCCTGACAAAAACATACTTAAATTTGTATTTAAGAAATAGATAGGAGTGTGATGGGATTTGCTGGTTGTTATAGCATATCTTCATCAAAAAGGACAAGTACAGTAAACTGAAGCTGGAATTTGCCCTCATCTGAGGGCATCTGAAAAAAAAGAAAAAACAATTCTTTTTTTCCCCAAATACGTTTGAATTCAAAATCTGTTTTACTGTTACTGGTGGGTTTTAGTAAACTTACAACAACCATCACAGCTCTGATTTCCCGGGAAGCTCATTTTGGAAGGTGGTAAATATAATTTAAAAAGTAATATCAAAAATAATTTTTCTAACACTGCTTTATGAGAAAATGTAATTCTGATTTTTAAAAAGTGTATGGTTGTTACTGTACCTCAGCTTATTTATTTAAAAAGAAACAATTAAAATTTCAGTAAAGGTGTTGGCCACCAGCTGCTCTACCTTGTTACAGTTTAAATGGCTGACATTGAAAAATAAATCATTATATTCTCAAAACTAACTTTGGAGAAGTATATGAGGTTATATAATTTATACTCGCATGCTTATACATTACATTACATTATACTAGGTGGTGGCCATACTATTTTCCTGCTAGCATCTGGCTGAGTGGTGGTGGTTGCTCTTTGCAGAACCCAGTAACCCCACTCTCCTCTCCAAAACTAATTCAGATCTGTACTGCTGTCTTTATAAAAAGTGTTAATAAAGACTTATTTGAAACTAATAGAAAGATATGGGAGTCTTCAGAAAGTGAGCCACCACTTCTGTGGATCTAAGTTGGCTTTTATTATTTCAGATTTTAAAAGTGTATGTGAATATGGGGCTGAGGGGTGTTCATATGCATATGTATATAATATTCTCAGCTACTCAGGTTTGCACAGGAGACATCACAAGTTGGACAGTAAGAGGTTAGGAGTTTGAAGAGGAAGAAGAGGAAATATGGAAGTGGGATAAGAAGGCTATAAGAGCTTATCCAGTATGTGTGCCTAGTTAGATGTGAGTTGATTAGAAGGTTGAGCAGTGTTAGTACTCTATTAACACTCAAAGTTGAAAGCTGCACTCTTTGAAGAACAAATTCCAGCCTTGTCTGTGAATCAGTACTGGATTGATGCCAGTCTGCTGGTGGCTGTCGTTCAAGTGGGGTCCCACTGTCACTGGTGGGGAATACCCACAGTAGGTAATGAATCAGTGCTAGAAAGTCAAGGGAAAATGTGGTGGTGTGAAATGAGGTCAATCTAAGTGAAAGTCCGCTGTTTCTCCTTGCCAGCTGTAGACGTGGCTGCAGAAGGCCAACACTGTTGACTACGCACTAAATACACTTTGTTAAGATATATTCTTCAGGTGATCTTCTGAGTCTCGAATTTCTACATGTAGAGGATTTGGTCCCATACTTTTGCAGAACAGTATTTAAAGGTGAAAGTTAGAAGGAAGCATACAGAATACACAGGAAAGCACATTTTACTTTTATGCTTTTTCATGTGAAGTTTCTGTTACATTTAGAATGTACTACATATGTATTAAACTCTTGAATTCTTGAATTTGCAGCAATGGTTGCATGTATTCATAATACCGGTAATAATTCTGGACACGTTTGGTTCACAACAATTACCCATAATCAGTCTCATGTTGAATAACCGATAATGCCATATGTAGTCTAAAGGTCAGTTTTGTTTAGAATGGGAAAAAGAGTGTTTAGATCAGCTGAGAATAGAGATGTTATGTGAGGCAACATGAAAATTGCCATTAAATACATGAAAGATATAAGATAGGGTTTGCTTTATGGAACTAGGCCTTCATCTGCTTAGTCTAGCACCCAGTCTTTGACATAGGTGAGAGACCATGTCATCTTACATGAGGCCTTGGTCTAATAGCTGAATTTAAATCTGAAGAATGGATTTTAATATGAGTTCAGAGGTTTGTTACCTTTAGAGATTTTTGCTTCTAACACACTTTTGTATACATATTGATATCCGATACTTTTTTCAAATCTTGCTTTGGATCTTTTACTTCCGTGGCATCCTATATCCATTAGTTTTCTTAACATTAATTTCATGCCATTAGAATAAATATTGCCTTTTATTTGTTTTGAGTGTAGATGTTGTCATTTGTATGTTGCAGTCTGTGCCCATAGCCTCCAAGCGATATATAAGTCAGTGTTCTCCTTGTTTAGGCAAATAATTGAATTTTTTTTCATTGGGGGTTGGGGTTTTTTTTACTCTTCATTTGATGTATATGTCATTATTTATTTTATTTATAAATTTTATTTTTAATTGATAGTAAAATTCTCTGGTAATTCCAGCAAAACCTATTTTTAGGTGGACACAGTAAATAAATAGGAAAAAGTGACCTTTCAGTTTGACCTGGAGTAATTTTGCTGACAATAAGTTATGGGAGGTGCACCCAACGCACCAATGGGGAGGGAGTGTCATTTCCACTATTTTTTTCCAAACACCAAATCAGAGCAGTGAGTTGATTTGAGATACATTTCAGCAAACTTCCGTGCAATTTTCAAGTCTTATCTTTAGCTCCAAGGGGAAAAATGTTTTTTAACTTTCACTCTTATTAGCTGTACAGAACAATAGCAGGTAATAAAAAGGTAGCCATCTGCCATCCAAGAAGTTATTTAATAAGTTTCTACTACAGAATACTTAATACTGAAGGTAATGTACAAGCCAGATCTATACAGAATGCCTGTTATCTTAGCTTGAATTTGCAGATGGAAAGAAATTTTTCTTCTTGTCAATATAGCAGTTTTTATCCAGACACTATAGAGTCAGTAAACATCAACCTTTCCAGGATTACTTTTCCCAGTATACTTTTTGTTTAAAAGTACTATCAGCTTATACATCAGCATTACAAAACAGCCAGTATTTCTCTGGCTCAAGTGCTTTTTCACTCCAAGATTTTTTCAGTCTAAATGAATTAGATATCATGGCAGAAAAAATTACCTCATTATCACAGAATTCTAGGAACCTTAAATACAATGTACAAATATAATTCTTGTTGTGATTTGCCTGTAGAAAGATACTTTCCCTAGTGTTTTCATGATTTTAATTTTTTCTAGACTCACCTTAGAAAAAGAAATAATGAAGTCATTACTACTCTTACAGCTTAATTAATTTTTTGAATGAAAGAACAACATTCCTATTAGATGTCTCAGTTTAAGCCCCATTTCTGTTTCTGACAAAACAAATGAACTCTTTGTTATTAAGTCTTAATTAGGAAGGTCCACAGACTTTTTTTTTTACCTGCTATTAAACTGAGAATGAGTTTTTTAATGAAAGCTATGCTGAAAGCTGGTATTATTTTAAAAAATGTGAACCAATATCCTTTGAAATGCTTCTTTCTATTTAATGTTTTGTAAGTTTTTAATATTGTGCTGCATAAGAACAGTGTTTACAATGAGAGTTTCAAATTATCTCCTTTTATGAAAAGGACATATCTGGAGTTTGAAACGTTTGTAAGCTACAATAGTTGAAATTCATGAAAGTCCCTAAAGTAAGTTGTCAGTCAATAACCAAGGAAAAGGAGATAACTGGTTGTGTAGAAGAGGTAGTCATGTCTGACCACTTCCTAACTATGATGCCCCCCCCAAAAAAAGACAGTATCAAAACAACTTTCCCAATATTTGGCTACCTTCTCTGACAGGTGAAACAGATATTTTTCTCCAGGTTTTTCTTCTAAAAAAATCTCTTGTATTATTAGGTTTTGTTGATGGGATGTTCTGAATTGCTTCTTCTTAAAGGTGCAACTGCATTTGACACATCAATACCAGGTCATTTGGTGTCTTATCCAATGTCCACCAAGACATTTGGAAGTCCTTTTGTTTAGTTCTTTTAATTTCAACCTAATCCCATGCTGTTTGTAAAGTATGGCAATGATCTCAATAGCTCCACTTGCATATATATATATATATATATGCACATATATATATATTTGCATATATTTTTTTTCTTAGAAATTATCCCTTGTGGTTTGTGTTTTCACCCTTTGTGTGTAGAGAATTTTCATATATATCAATATTATCTGCAGACCTGAATGAGTATGGGAGCATAGATACCACTTAGCCTCCACTCTTTGTGCATCAGAAAAATCTGCTAACGTTATTTTTTGTTTATTTCAGGTTTCTTTTCTCCATGGAAAACTCCAAAGCCTGTAAGTGCCCTTTCAAAATTATACACATTGAGTTCATAAGATGACTATCATTCAAAGCAAATTCCTGTAAACTTTCATCTAACCCTCCTGTTCCCAGCTCATGAGACACCTCTCAGCAGTGCCCCAACTCTAGGTGAGACAGCATCAGGGGTGGCTTCACTAATAAGTTCTGCAGATCTGTTGACTTCGAGTCTGTCAGCAGTGGTCTGGAGAAAGGAACATCTCAATGTTAAGATGGGTGTCAAGAACCAGAAATGCAGTGGCTCAAAGATGAAAGGTCTGGAGGAGAAGGCAGAAGAAGGCCCCAGCAATGAGGCCAGTCTAGCTGGCTTTGTGGTTAGCAATCTCTTTGAAAGGGACACCATGCACTTTCTGGTTTACAAGTGGCTTGAGCTTGACATCCTTGAAGTGACTGTTGTTCTTTCTTGCATTAGTAGATCTAGTGCTGGAAATAGTCACACTTCAAATGAGAGCTTGGAATAGATAACTTACTGAGGTGCCTTCTAACAAACATTTCTGTGTTTCTAAGATTTTCACATTAAATCCAAGGTATGAAGACCTTTCCTACTGTCAGATTGTAAGAAATGACTGTATTTATTCTGTTGACACTACATTATATCATTTTTTGAAGTTGTGACAACATTCACAGTGTAGAAAGAAATCATAGGCTGCTATTTTTGGTTGACTGGTTTATTTTGTTTTGGTTTGTTCTGCTTTGTTTTAATTTGGCTTTTTTATTGAGATTGTAAAGACCTTAAAGTACCGCTTATCTCTCATTAGATGTGTGTAGAGGAAGAAAAGAGCCTTAACTCTGCCTGAAGGCTTCTAAGAGCAATAGGAATAACAGCAGCAACATTTTCTAAAGGATTTATAGCTTTCTTATTGGGAGGGGAGGGTGTTGAATCTGGACAATTTCACATCCTCTCATATTGGATCATGGCATGTTTAATGCATACCAAAATAATTTTTGTAGCCTGTCAAGTACAAATAGCAATTAATTAATCAGCTGATGCCATCAGACTGCTTCAGCTTGTGGTGGTTTTGATATAAAAGGCTAGAGGATGGATGCAATACATTGGAATAAGTATTGTATAGGTTTGTTTATTCATCTAAGTAGCAGCACATTTGTGAAAATAAATCTGACTATTAAGGGCTAGCTTGTTCTCATCAGTTTAAGGTCCCTGTCCAACTGGGACATTCAACTTTTAATCTCAGGTAAAAAGTGATGAAATAGAGAACTTGGAACTTACTTATTAAAGATCCACATTCGAAGACCTTTCACTGTCAGTACTCACTGACATGTATAAATATATAAATATCAGCATATTGTTGATGATTGTCTGTACAGTGTTGTTATACAGACAGTATAGTAGTTCATACTCAAGCGGCAGTGCCCAATAATCAGAATCTAGAGAAACAACCTGAGTCATGCAGTTATTCATGCAATAGTCTGAGGAAACCAGGGTTCACAGAATAATACAACACCATCGTGTGCAGAGACTGTACCTGCATGCAGGCTAACCATTCACAGCTAGCCTGTTTTGGGTAATCTCAGCAAGAGACTACAAATGATTAACCAGGTTAAGGTAGTGTGCATGCCTCTGTCTGTCACCACTTTAACTAGCAAAATAATCAGACATAAATTTCTGGTGCCCATGACATGAAGGTAAGATTGAAACCGAGTGCCCCATACTACTGTCTGCAGAGAGTCTGAAGCAGTAAGGGCAGCACCGGCAGGTTTAGAAACCCTTCCCAACACCACAGCACAGCCCTGTAGGTGTGTAACAGGATAGAAAAACTGTAGATGGCCCAAAACCGGGTTTCTTTTCTGCTTGAGTGACTACTGCTGCACCTTTGCCCCTCTGGCTGCACAGGGGAGAAGCAACCACCATTAAAGCAAAAAGTGGACCACGGGCCATTGGCTGGAAGAGGAGAGGAGACAAGTTCCTCTCCCTGAGGCAGAGGTTGAGGGATGGTGTGCGCTGCATCTCAGTGTGCTCCACATCCCAGACTAACCCAGGCTGACTGAAATTTCCTCTGATTTCTAAGTATGTAGTGCATATATTATATATATCATATGTAATACAATATGATTAGTGCAAAATGAACCTGAGCAATGTCACCAAACCATTACCAGACTTAGATGTGCTGCACTGCACTCAATACCATGTTTACTCATTTCCAAGAGTGCCTTTATCTGTGAGCTAGCATTATAATAACTCACATACTGCAAAATAGTATGTGCCTATTTAACTACTTGATATGGGTTTGGGAGATATAATTACCCTTGTGTTTATCTGTTCATGTATTTATTGTGGCAGTATTACCCCGAAGTAAGACTATTTTGTTTGATTTTTAACTTCACACTTAAAGATTTAGAGCTAACCAGCAAGCAAGAATTTGACATATGGGACTCAGTAGAGCTTCACCAATTAATATCCAGTTTCTTGTCCTTCCTCCAGGGAAAAGTTTGCTTATCAAAAACAATTGCATTTTCCTTTCTCTTTTTAAAACCTTCTTTAAATATTTTAAATTTTTTCAGTTTCACGTTTTGAAAGAGGTAAGTGTTCTATTTCTCTGGCACTGTCCAAGAAATTAGGAAACTTTCACTTCTATGATACAGACAGGGCCCCACATGTCTTTCTGCTTCATAGCAATAAGATAGACAGTTTGGTTTCACTGACTTGTATTCTCTTTTAGAGTCCTCACTGAGAGCAAAAACTAAACATAATTCTTCATTATTTTCCCTGATCATAAGGAACTTGTGTTGAGCCCAGTTCTCCCTTTCTATTTAGATGTAGGAGTCATAATGAGATTTGTTTCTGGAGACCTTTCAATTAACACTTCCATGATACAATGATATACTCTATATATGTTTATATATACCTGAGGTATTTCCTTTAGAGCCAGAACTATCAGATATATTATTGTGACGTTTGTGTGACTTGCCACATAGGCTAATTTACCCAACTCACAGGATAAACTTACCTTGGTATGAAGGTACCCTAGGTACTTTCCTGTACCTAAGCTATTTAGATGAAAACTCAGGTATCTCCATATGTCACTTTGCTGCACAGGTTCTGCATACCTATAGTGCACTCTTGTCTCACATCCCAGTCACCATCTTTTGTATCTGACCCAAAATAAATGTGTCTGTCTTGAACAATGTTGGCAAATATTGAATATAGTATTCCATATCTTCATTGGCATTTCATAGCACTGACACTTCCCTTTCTCAACTTAAATATCACACCCAATGCATACTAGAGCATGAAAGTCATCCCATGATTGACTGAGATACCTAATTCTTTCTTTTCTTCATTGTTTCTGATGAATCAGCCCTACTTACTACTGAAACTCTGACAGAAGCACAGCTTGAATTATAACACTACTCTGTATAAAAAATGAAGTCCTCAACAACTTAAAATGGCAAATAGCCATATTCTGTTTATTTTGAAGTGTGAAGTTGAGTGTCGGATCACCTGGGATGTGCAGAGTGATAGGTACTCAGCGTTCACCAGGAGGACTCTAAACCATCTGTAGTCCACATATACTTGATGTGGAAAAAGCCTGATGATGTTCATCATCAGAATAGAGAGCAAAGCTGACCTGCGGAGCCAAACAGCTCCTGGAACCAAGGAACTAGAGGCAAAGGATAACCACAAAATTTGTGGAGCAAACTGGCTGTAAACCTGCAGTCATCTTTGATAAGGCGTTGCTGATACAACACTAGAAGTTGGTGGTACTTAATTACAGTCCAGTTTGTTTCCAAGAGTCACCTTTTGTCTAATTGATTGTTGGATTATGTGCGAGAAGACGCTGTTCTGGAGGCTTTACCATCCTCCTTCAGGAGGGGTCACAGGAAAAGCCAAATATTAATTTCCTGGGATAAACTTTTGGTTTTGTTTGACTTTTAGCCTCTTCAAACATATTTGCTAATGAAATTTAATTAGTAGCCAATTCCTTCAAAAAGAAAAATGCAGATCCCCAAGTCTTCTTTTGCACAGTCAATCCTATTATCTCCTTTCTGACTTGGTGTACTTGTGAGACCACTGAGGGCAATCTTGGAGAAAATATGGATTGTGGTGGCTTTCATGCACAGACGATACACTGCTGTGTACTTCTCTACTCTAAGTGGTCTGGAAGAGCTGAAAAGCTTATCCTGTGCTTGAGAGTTTAGTTGGATGATGCCAATGTCATTTTTTATATAAGAAACAGTAAGAAATGAAAAAGACATCAGACTAATCCTCACTTTTCTCTCATCATGTTCTGTACTTTATCATTGAACATTCAGCTATCACTAGATGCTCAAATACCTGCTGTAATAATTTTCCCTTTGTGGGTTTGGGGGTTTTTTATTGTTGTTGTTCAATTTGATGCTGTAAATTCTGCTCACAGTTACAGTAATCTGCCTCTCCCTGAGCAGCTAGCTATTTTCATGCATCTTAAAAGATACAGCATTAAGATCATTCAGTTGCTACCCCATCTGGCCACTTCTTTGATAAGCACTACTTTCAGTTACGTATTTTGATGAATCTGTAAATTGTATCTTCACAGACCCACAGATTCTGCCTTTAGCGGAATAATTTCCAATAGCTCAGTGCATTCTGGGAGAGGCACTCGACATGCCTCAGGGGTAACACTCAACCCTAATCCATACGGGATCATACTATCTGAGAAAGATCACATCTTCCCATGAGCAACAAATTAACAAGCAAATTTAACCAAACCATTTTATAAACAGCACAACACACACCTTTCATCTCAAAAGGCAGCAAAGGGATTTGCTAATTTTACAAAATACATCTTCAACTGAAATCAGTGCCTTTGGTCTCATTGTGGAAGTCACAGTTTTTGCAAAACTTCATCTTTATTCTCTGTATGTTTTTATTCCAGATGATGGAACGATGGGAAAATCAAGGCAGCCCTCAAACAAGCCTATCTGCTCCAGCTATGCCACAGAATATTCCCTATCCACCCACTCTTCACAGGAGTTCATTTCCCGATTCAACAGAGGCCTTTGATCCGCGAAAACCTGACCCATATGAGCTGTATGAGAAATCAAGAGCTATTTATGAAAGTAGGCGTAAGTGAAAGCCCTGTTCACCCTGCTGACCATTTAATATTTTAAGCTTTTGCCTATGAATGTGTCACTGCTGACATAATTTTCCATAATTATCTTTTGTAATTTAAAGAAAGCAACTATAATCCCAGTTAATAGAGGCCATTATAAATTATTCAAAAATTCTACACTTGTACATTTTCCTAGATCTTGCTTAGCCTCTGAAGTTTTACTTTCATAGGTTTTTGCCCTTATGTTTTTGCTCTCCTCATTTTGTCTGTTAAATCCTTAGTGAAGAATAGTATATATGCCACCACGTTTTGCTGTGCTATTTTTCTTCATAGTTAACCAACAGCAGGATGTGAATTTATCAATACAAAATTGTTTCACTTTTACTTTCACTTTAAAGTGAAGTTTATTAAAGAAATTTCGGATTTATTTGTTTTTATAAAAATGACTTTGACAAGTTTTCACGTTGTCCTCAGTAGCTAGAAAGAAACCCATAGCAGTAGTAAGTACTATTTAAAGATCCATGCCAAACAATACTGAGTCATAAAGATTCCCATCTTGATTTTATTTTTCATGTTTTTGAGGGGTGTACCACATATTTTCTACAAGGGTAAAAGGAGTTAAACTTATTTACTCCTTTTTTAGCTAAAAATGTTATTCTAAATTGTCCAGAGCTTTTATGCTTATTAAGATCAAAGCTTCAAAATAGTTTGTTTTTTTAATGAAAGCTTTTTCATAGCAGTTATTACTTGCACATACCACCTTTCAATTAATTTTATAAATTACTTTAGCCTATAGACTAAATTACTTTATAAATTACACATAAAATATTGCACTGCCGCTGATCTGGATTAGCCCATTAAAATTAGTTGGGCCCTGAGACATAGAGATAAACCTAAACTATCATAATCATAATGGAATGTACAAATTTCTTTAGCATGTGTAGGGATAGTCGGATCTGGTGAAGGGTTTGGAGCACAAGTCTGATGAGGAGCAGCTCAGGGAACTGGGGTTGTTTAGCCTGGAGAAAAGGAGGCTCAGGGGAGACCTGATCGCTCTCTACAACTCCGTGAAAGGAGGTTGTAGCCAGGTGGGGGTTGGTCTCTTCTCCCAAGTAACAAGCGATAGGACAAGAAGAAATGGCCTCAAGTTGCACCAGGGGAGGTTTAGATTGGATATCAGGAAAAATATCTTCACTGAAAGGGTTATGAAGCATTGGAACAGGCTGCCCAGGGAAGTGGTTGAGTCACCATCTCTGGAGGTATTTAAAAGAGATGGCACTTAGGGACATGCTTTAGTGGGACTTGTATTAGGTTTATGGTTGGACTCAATGATCTTAAAGGTCCTTTCCAATCTAAATGACTCCGTGATACTATGATTCTATGTTATTGTCCCAGGCACTGGGTTGGTGCTGCTGTTGCTTGCCTTGAACATTTAATTACAGCATCAGCATTTCCATTTGGTTTTGATATTTCCAGTCCCTAGTAGGTTGAATATGCCAGAGAAACACCAAGGTTCATTTTACATCAACTCTAACTCAAACCTAGTTCCTAAATTGCATCTCAGATTCCTCAATTCTTTGCCACTGTGGCCAGTGCCACCATCTTCTGCCACTCTGGTCTATTAAGTGGAACTTCTTTCAGTAGAGATTGTCACCTTAAAACTCACTTTCCATACTCCATACCTTTTTTCATTTTGTTGTGGGTTTGTTTTGTTTTTTTTTCTTTAGTAGATGCCTGAAATTAAGATCTCAAGTTTATATCTAGGTACTTAAATAAATTGGTGGCTTTTTTCAGCAATATCAAAGACCTTATTCCCCCTAAATATGGATTTGAGAACTTATGTTAGACACCATATAAAAAGTATTTGATCTGCAATTATAAACTGTTAGGTAAACTGTAGGAACTGGGCTTGCCAGTGTATTTATAAACACCATGTAGCCCATGCTGGCTGCTATTATTTACTAATGTAGCATCTTCCTCTGCTCCAGATGTAATTCTTGATTGGACAGAGTATTCAAGACTACGTACAAACAGAGGCTATACTTTTTGAAACTTTAAAACTCTTTGAAATCTGGATCAGGATACAGTGTGGAGCAGGCCAAAAAGGTTTGAAAGAAGTAGGACTAGATTTGAGCAGAATTTGGAAATAATTTTCAAACATCTTTCTCTTTATCTCTGTCTCTATCTCTACCTCTGTCTTTTCTCTTTTACTTTGACTTTTCCTTGTGCATTAAGGGCTAGGGTGACAAATAAATTGAAAGATTTGCCAGAGCTGAAATGTTATTCCCCAAAGTGCTGGGATTTGGGACTATAAAAATAAATTAAAGGAGAAAGAAAAGATTACATAGTTAACAAGGGTTTTATCTAGCTCAGCACCTCTACTGAAAACACTCTTGACTTCATATACTGCTTTAAGCAACGGAAATCCCTTTGCAAGCAATTGCTTCCCATATAGGTACTTTCTAGAGGTGAAGTATTTTAGCAAAAATCTGCGCTTTCCATTCAGCAGAGTCAGAACCATCTTTTGTGGTTAAAGATATCAAGCCGAGTGGAAAAGCACAGATTACAGACTTCCTGCAGTGAAACAAATATCTTTGTAAGACAATTAATAAAAAGTAATACATGCCATATGCATATGTCATATTTATATGGTGTCTGCTTTTGTCTTGATCCCCAACGTGAAGAGTTCTATATTTACAGAATTACCCTAATTAATGAAAGCAAATAAGCTCAATGCATGTTTGCCCTTCATAAAACTGTGGGGATATAGATCTGATGTCAAATACAAAGACTACCTTACACCCCCAAAGATGATATATTACACCAAAAGATATATTACACCATTCAATAAAAGAATAAAAAGTGATTCATTACTATTCATGGATGCCTTCTACAAGTTTTCTGTGTACTTCCTTGACCAACAAGAACTCTTTTTTAATCTTTTACTGATGTTCAGGAGCGTATGCTACACCAGAGGAAGAGCTGATAACTCGTAGGTTGGAGTTATGCTAAAGCCTGCATTTAAATGGTTTAGTTACATTTGAGTTCTGTCCAAGAGGCAACTGGAAATTGTACACAACCCTTTTTCAGCCAGCTACCTAGACAAAATAAGAATTAAAAACCATAAGCTGTTAGGCCCAAAGCAAGAAAGAAAGGCATGAAAAGCAAGTGTGCAGTAACCACTCCTCCCAGTTTTCCAGCAGTGTCCTAATCTTCCAGCTAATCCTGAAAGCTTTACTTTGTTGTCTTCTGATGCTGGTATCCTTTGAACATTTTCTCTAAGTCTTGATTCCACAGTTCCCAACCAGATCTCTTCTGCACTCATTCATATCCCTTGGTCATAAATAACTGCCTCCAAACATTTCTGTTCTCCCTGACATTTCTGTTTCTTGAATGCCATAAGCACACATTTTAGCAAATTCAATTAGTCAAGACTTTGCTTTTTTTCTCTACATAGTGCTAGTGTTTCTGAAGTGAGAGAAACAACAGGCAGGAAATCCATTACTGAGTGAAGAAATTGTCATCTAAATTGAGTAGATGGGAGGGATAGTTTCAAGATAATACACTCTTAGTTTCCTACCCTATGGCTGTGTCAGGTTGGTTATCTTCGGTAAAGACATACCCTTAAAGTATACACGGAAAGATCAGCTAGTTTGGGGGTTTTTTTAAGCACTTCTTATCTCAAGGCAAGTTTGCCTTATCTCGTGGCAAGAATAAAAAAGAAGGAGGTTCATCTTCTAAAAATAATGCAAAGAAGTGAACAATCATGACCTGGAAAACTCAAAAAGAAAGACATAGGGTTAGGTTTTTATTTCTCTCACAGTGAGACTCTGTTACTAAATAGTTCATTTTCATACTGCTATAGTTCTGAATTTCTGCAGATCCTTTTATCAGAGGATCTCACCACAGTCAGCGCTCACCAGGACCTCATCAAAGCCTCCTACTTCCCTATCAGGGAGTCGAGCATCACAGCGTAGTTCTGTGAGGAACACAAGCGACATGATTTGAACAGAGCAAGAACGAGACCTAAGGAGCCCGATTCACAAGCTTTTCCTCTAGCTGCTAGGTACGCTCATCCCCACCTAATGATAGCAAGAAAGGGCCTTCAAGCAGGAAGTCTCCATGAAAAAGGATGATTTTCATTCCACAGGAATGTTTATCCACCTTAGGCAAATGACCCGCATGACCCTGTGCGATAGGGAGATTTCAATTTTTAATGATCACATATGAATTACAAAGGAATACTGCTTCCGCAATGGAAGCAGTTTCTACAGGCAGTTCTACCAATACAGCTTGGAGACAGATCAAATGATGCATCAGTACAAAAGCAGAGTGCAACTCTATTTTGTAAGTCATAGCTCCTTGGAAAATTGTTTGTCATGAGTTAGCTGTTACCTGTCAGCTCTTTGCCTGTTAGCTGTCACCTGCCTCTGCTGTCACCCATCAACTGTGCTCAATAGCTCCAAGTAGCCAAAAGGGAGCAGAAAGTGTTTCCAAAGACTGATGACGATTACCACATTATCCAAAACAGGTGCCTAAAAGCAAAAAAAAAGGAAATTGTTTTCTTCTTTCTTTGCCTTTCCTTTCTGCAGCTATGTCTCTCTGTTTCTCTGCTAATTTTTTCCCTTTTTTTTTTTATCCCTCTCCTCTTCTCCCCACCACCCACTCCAACCTATTTCTTCTCCCTGATGAAGAGAACCTACCTAGCTTTCTGCTGTTACATTATTTTGCAAAACTCAGAAATGGAGGAGAAGACCTGCTCAAAAAACTGGATACTTTTTTCCTTTTTCCATCCAATTATTAATTTTAGGCAAATCCTTTAATTCCTTCCTCCTTGTGAGAACTCTTAGAGTGTAAGTGACAGTGTGAGACTGCTAATAACCATGGAAGCTTGGTAGAGGAGCTAGAAAATGGAACATCAGATCAGGAATTTCCTATTAATGAAAAAAATTATAAGACTTGATATGCACCAGTTGTTACAGCTGTAACTGGAGCTCTGCAGTTTTCATCGAGAGAACTCGTTCTCCTGAATCTAATATTTTTGCCTTTATATATTCTCCTTATCCTCCCTTATATTTTATATTGAACTCTGTTTATTGTAAATACGGAGTTTATAACAAACTGTTCAGAGACCTGTATAGGTAGACATTAGTCAAACAGGAGACACAAAGCTGTTGGGAATCATGATGCTATAGTAGTTCTCTATTTATAAAATATATGATAGAAATTTGATTTTATATTCCTCTAAAGCAAGCAGTAAAATAAAACCTTTTTTTTGCAGCTATTAGGTTACATTTGTCCTTCAGTTAGTGCGGTAGTCCAAGACTGGTGATGTGACACAGAAATGCCAGTAGGAAGAATGAGATAAGACAGTGATAAGCTCTCATTAAAAGTGAAATCTGAACAATTGCAGTTCTACCTTTTACTGGAAGGACAAAGGTTTATTCCTTCAACATCTCCCAAATTATTTTCTCCTCTGATCATGGTATCATGAATTTCCCAAGTTCCTTTTAAATCTATCAGCTGCCTTAGGCACTGTAATTTTTTTTTTTTTTTTTCTGCCAAAGAAAGAACCAAAAAAGCAAAGTCCACCAGCAGCTGTGAAACATGTAAATAGCAAATATATTAGCATAATGCATTATTAGCCTTCATAAAATAAGGGTGTTTTCTTAAGCAGACTTAAGAGTACCTTTCTCTAAGGGTCACAGACGAGCATTTCAACACATATTCACAGGCTACCTTTCCTCTGGAATATCAGTGCAGGTATTGAGCACAGATATGCGATAAAGTATCAGCAACAGGAAAGATTTGTAGGATGGCATTATACTGAATCATAATGCGTAACTCTGAAAATACCATTCTTGCAGAAAAATACTAAGGCCATCAGAGTTTCCTAAATTTGATGCTTGTGGTACATAAAAAAAAATATTAGGTGTATAGAACTGAGTCACCTGAGGGGGTCTACAGCATAATCTACAACTAAGCAGTACTTGTTGGCTGAAGACCTACACAGTTACAGTCTAAAAAATTGAAGGAAATTTTTCACAAAATTGTTACTGCAATTTTTTTCAGATAGTATTTTCCTGACAAAAATTTTACCTCCTACAATTTTTCCAATTTTTGCTCATTTCTAGTCTAAAAAAAAAAATCACATTTTGGTTACAGTCCTTTATTAAGATATATATGTATGTGTGCACATGTATGTGTGCATATGTATATATACATAGCATTATGATAGCGTTAAATACTTAGTATTTTGAAGTATTATATAAATATAAAGGGTGTTTTGTCTGCATAAAGTGTTTAGGACTATAAATTCAGAAAATTAGGTTCTATTTCAAATCTTCCTTGAGCTCAGTTTGCCATATCTTTCAATATTTCTGTTCGTTACTGCCCTTTATATAAGTAAGCCATGCCTGCTTTCGCTTAGTAAATAAAAGAGTATTGGGAAATTGCTAATTATTATGTATTATCATCAAACTACTCCTTGACCTAGAGCACAATCAACTGAGTTATAGGAAAGTAATTTCTCCAAATAATTTCCAAACAGTACAGGTTATTGTTTTCCATGCATCTATTGCTACCCCAAGCAACAGCATAGAGAAGGTCTAAGAACTTGTATTGCTAAATGAATGTAAACCTTTTTGTTAACAAGAGGTGATACATAACAAAAGGAGAGGAAATTTAACAGACCAACATTAAATAATTTTCTATTGTTCATCACTGCAGAAAGAGTTACTCGCCATGACAAAACGGATTTGTTGGTTATAAAAACTGACAATGAAACCAAAAACATTTTCAAATGGAATTATGAGAATATCATCATCACAGTACTGTGGATATAAAGTGATTTTGATTGCTGGATTGCAAAGTAGGTCCCAAATGACCTATGCTAATATGAAGCGTCAGTTTTGCAACTGATGGCGGTATTAAAGATGCAATATTCTTTTCTCTTGAACAATTTACACTTTATTAAAAGGCATACAAATCGATTTTCATCTGCAAAGTGGTAGGGTGTACTGAAGAAGTCCAAGTAATAATTTAAGAAAACTGACTTGTAAGCATTGGGGAATTGGTCACAGGTGCATGAGACCAATGGGAACTGCATTGCTTATGGGCTGTTGCCTGCCCAGCTTTGGAAAGGACATTACAGCATGATCATATTCATTCTGCTCATTTGTAAAACTCCTATTCACCTAAAGCATGGCTAGGACTGAGATGCTGAAATATAAATATTTCCTAGTGCTAGTTTTGTTCCATGTATTTAGTGTTCAACAAAGTATGATCCAGAAAATAATGCCATATGGACAATAAATATTATCATCCCTATCTTTCATCAGCATAATAATTCCTCCAGAGAATACCAGTGACTCCATCAGTGCAAGTAAGAATACCCTTTTGTCATGTTGTAGGTGAACTGTGCTCCTAGGGCTGTATCTTGACAGCAAAGTCGTCTGGTGTTCTCACCATGGGTTTCAGTTAAGTCAAGTCGGGATTGTGTCCCAGGTCTTGTTTATCTGTTTATCTATTTTCACAAATATTTTACAGCTTTCAGTTTCAAAATTGTAAGTGTCATTTGTTTTAAATTAAATAGATGTGCAAGCTTTTTACTATTTTATCTTTTAATCTTTAAAGTTAATCTTGGCTTTGCATTCACCTAATATGGCGGAAATCTTGATGTATAGCAAGACCCTTTGAAATGCACAGCTGGACCCTTGTTCTCCAGGACACATAGAGTAGTCCCCATGGTGGAGATTTGTTTCAGTTACAGTTATCTACAAGTAGCAGTTCAGAAGAAGTCATCTTAGTTTTACTTTCCCAATTCTTGTTTCTAGCACAGATTAACTAAACTAAAAAAAATTAATGCAGCAAATTTACCAAGTATTTTGTTATTCATTCAAGATCTACTTTGTAATTATTTCATTCCTATTTCATATAAAATAGTACAACTACTTGTGGCAATGCAGCCACACCAGTACAACCAAAAAGGCTTTATATGGAGAATACATGTATATTATGTGAACATTTTAAAACTTTCTGCACTTTGAATGCCTGTTCATGGTGACAGTGTTGGGTAGTCTGGTCTCTTTGTCCTGGTCTCTCTAAACATGCTTTCTGCTGCCTCATTTCCTGAGGCATTTAATTTAGTAAAAGTTTAGAAAATGCCAGAATTAATTTAATAATAAGTAAATAGAAAGTTTTGAATTGCCTTGCATAAAGGTTAGTTTCCTATAAAAAACAATTGACAGTTTTCTTATAAAACAGAGCAGTTTGTCCTTAGCAGACACAAGGCACCAGGACGTGCACAAATGGTGTGCATTCTGCTTGGCTGAGGAGCAGTCCCAGTGGTCCTTCCTCTTCACTTGGAAGTTTCAGTTCTGCGGGGTTTATGCACGTTTTGTAAAGAACTAGCTAGTATTTTGCTAATAAAGTCCCTTCTCATATGTTAAATGTTCTTCACAGATCTTTCCTCTTTCAAAGCTTTCTACCAGTAGCTGACAGTTTGCCCATCACATGAGCACAGCTATTTAGAGGTTATATTCTATTTTTCAAAGTGCCAGTGACGTAATTACAAATATCCTGTACTGCACACAGACCCAGACTGCTGATGGCAGATTCTTCCTAAAATGAACATTACTTTTCTGTATTTACCAAAAATACAGGTCTGCATTTAGGTTTATCTTTCATATGTTTAAGAACTTTAAGGCTCAATTTAACACCTTCAGCATAGCAAAGTTCCAAGTTTCATATGTGTGAATTTCTAAACTACAACGAAAACAAATGCTAGATGTTGAATGGTTGTGTATGAGATGATAATTAACACCATGAGACACTATATGAAATTATACTAGGCAAAGACACTTATTCAGGAACAAAAGCCAAATCAGACTTAACGAGATTAGCTTTGAAGGAAACTACCTCATTGACACTTTTGCTTGACCACAAACAATACTTTACAAAAAAGGTATTGCTGACTTAAGATACGTGGCTATCTTAACATAGCAAGTTGTTCCCAAAGTTGTCACAGTTTGAGCATGGTTGTGCTTCTTTCACTTTGCTGGTTGAGGCCAGTTCTGAGGGATATTAGGATGACTACAAGCAGAAATAGAAACACAGAATGAACCAATCTTACAACAGCTCAAAAGGGTAATTCTAGGTGGATGACCAACAGAAAAGGCTTGGGTCCTTTCAAAACTAAAAGCTTGTTGAGACTATCAAGATGAAATTGCTTTCTGTACATTAAAATTATTCTGTCTCTTTTAAGAATTCCATTAAAATCTTGAAAGGATGTGAGTAAAAAAATCTTTTATCCAAATTTGCAGTGGAACAGCATCAGTTTCATAGGTTCTGGTTTTCATGAGTTGTGCTGGTGGAATAATTTACATTTAGATAGCACCTCTCATCTTGAAGGATTCCAAATCACTTTGCAAAATCTGAACTGCGTGAACGAATTACCTCCTTTAACTGTGAAAGTAAAGATGTACAGCTGTCTATAATCTGAAACACCACAACACAACTCCTAACACAGCAGGTGAACTCAAATACAACAGGAACATCAAATCCAAAGAGATGTTCCCATCCAGCGGAATCTCTAGACTGTATTTTAGGTAAGCAAGGTAGCAGTCATCTGAATTTGAGCAGGTCATGGTTGTTAGGTAAATGATCTTGCCAAAAAAAGTCATTCAGTGGCCTCCATCTCCATTTTGGGGAAAATGTCTTTGCCCTAGAGCATTAGTTCAGCATTAACTCAAGTGAACTCAGCTGCTACCATTACAGCCCATGCTGCCTTTAGGAAACCGTCCACCGGAAGGCAGGTAGCTTCAGTCCAAACTCTTCCAAAGTGGTTAAGAGCTGTCCATAGAGGAAATACTGTCTTCTCATTTCTTTCACCACATCCACTTATTTCCAGAAGGCTTAGCCAAAATTGCTGGCCTCCAATTCATTCTCTGGCTCTTTCTGCCTGGAACTGCCTACTTAAAAATTAAATGCACTCCTGTCTTCCTTCTGTCTCAGGAAGATAGTATATACTCGTACATTGTAACACTGTCCTCCAGATGCTGATGTGACAGACCTTACCCCACTTGTATCATGAAATATGTGTGGTATGATACTCTGGTAGAGAGTCACACGAATGCATTAATGGTTTATTTACCTTTTTGTTTTGGTAGGCCAGTGGAAATCACCTCTGTTTTCGGATGTTTTGCAATTCACTCTGGATGCTGCAGAGATAATAAAACAGAAAATCTTATTCAGAAAATTTCAAAATCAGCAAAGGAAGTGTGACAGTGTACTCAGCTATGGACTAGTTCCATATTCCTCTAATGCCAGTAAAGTAGTCGTATATGAAAACAAATCAGTTATTTGCTGCATTTCATCTAGTGAAATGCAAATACTTTGAAACTACCTGCATGAAAAGTAGGTTAAATGGGTTTACCTCCATTTGCCTTCATGAACAACCATTTGTGGTTATTGGCAACATACATCCTTCTAGCAAAATCTTGCTTTTCCTGATGATAAAAGACATTTTGCAATTGAGTTGAATAAAAACAGTGGTCAGGTCATCTAAACACAGCCATTAAACTTGCCCTTTTATTGCTGTACTAGAATAAGCATAAATATTGTCACTAACTTTCAAAATCTTAAACACATTAACAATTTTATCTTTGTCACAACCTATGTTGTGTTAAAGGAACATTATCATCCTACCACCTCTTTCACTTCGCATAGAAATGAACAGGGAAGTCTATATCTAGTAGGCATACGTACGTACATGTACCACCTAGGAAGTCAGGAAGGAGGGGAGGAGAAAAAAAAACTGCAATAAAAAGTAGAAATTGCACTTCAATAATTCAAAACACAGCAGAGAAATTGATGCTGCATCTTTAAATTGAGAAATGTATTTCATCTTTAATTCCCCATTTTCCTATTCAGAACAAGTGCTGCCCAGGACTGGTTTTCGAGTGGATTCCTCTGGCAAGTATTCTTCAGCCTTCATTGTTCCGTAAACTAATTGTCCTTCATTTTATGTTGTAGTTATTCTTCTTTCTTTAATCATTTCTCTAGATAATGGCCAATCATTACTGCCCAGTCACCTTTTTTTTTTTTTTTTTTTTTATGAGCTTTGTGGGGTTATAGAATGCTAACTCTAAATCTTTTTATAACAGATTTGCATTTTGAGCAAGGAAAAGTATTTCTTTTTCCTCAACCAGTCTTTGCATATGTTTTATGATGTTTTACGTGTGCTTTCATACATTGGTGTTCACTCTGTAACATAAAAATGTATCTCTGTAGCTCATGCCCAAACCTAAGCTTAAGGTATATTTTGTGTAAAACTGAAATTAATTCTATCTATCTTCATTTGTAAAAGAGCACAACTGATGTATTATACAGCCCCACCCATTCCTTGCTCCCATCCATACATCTTATTCTGTAAAAACCTAAAATCAAAACCTTTCAAAAATAGAAGCTTTTGCAGGTGTTTGAATGAACATTGGTCTTGTACAGTAGCAATGGACTTGTTTAAAAACCAGCAATACTTGATTTCCTGATGTGATCATGTAAAGTGAACAGTTAAAAAGGCATCTCCTACAAAAAAGACTATTTTAACAATCCCATTAAAGTCTTTCCCAGTCTTACACAGGGTGGACAGAGATCCTAAATTCAGTATGATATTGGGCTGGTTTAGCATACCCCAGTAAAGTTTATATATTGAATAACTCTGTTAGCACACCAATACTTCAATTCTTTTATTATTTTTTTTTCTGCTTTGCTGATTTTTATACTGAAGTCTTTATTTACCAGCTTTTCCTTTCTATAAATATCAAGAGGAAATATGTATGTTTTTTTAAAAGCTAGTCATGTTGGAGACCAGCAGACCCAGGACTGTTTTCAAGCTTTCCACATCTTTACAGAGCATCTGAAACTCTGATAAAAAGTTATTGTAGGTTTGTGTCAATCACAATTCACAATTCAGAGTAATGATTTATATGGAACAAAAATCTTCACCATCTTCAGCAAAAGTCCAAATTAATTTTTATTTTTAGCAGGAAAGTTGAGTACACTCAGAAAGATTATAAAAATATTACAACAAAGGTCTTCATCCTTGTTTTAATTGCAATATAGAAAAGATTTAATAAAAAAAAAATCCATCTCAAAATTTACAGCACCATCCAAAATACCAAGTTTATCACCATAAAAATCACATAGCACTTGTGCAACTTGACTCCTACAGAAAATGAATTAATTATCTTCAGGGATATATTTTTCTCTACGTACTTTTAAGAAACAATTGCATGTACACTTATCAATGTGTAATTCACCTAGGAATTCAAATGAATACAGTACGGAAACGTAGCTGAGAGTGGATAATCACATCTTCACCTATGAGATCTCACTATTGTTCAGTAACAATCTATGCCGGTGCATTTACATTTAAAGCAAATTCCCCATCGTCCAGGAACCAGAAAGCAGAATTTCCCAGTGCTCTTTACCACCCTCACTGTGCAGCAATGATCAGATCCCAGCTTGTCCAATACCGTTCTCAAATTCATGGGGGAGCCAGCCAGTTTTATAACCTAGCAAAGTGAATTGGGTTTTTTTCTCTTCTAGGCCAAATGATCAGTTAAGAAAGTTTTCCTTTACAGAAAAAGAAGAAACACAATGCTATAACTGTACAAAAGACAATGAAGTTACTAGCAGGCAAATCTGAAGTTCTTTTTCTGATACAAATGTGCAGAGAGGCAAGGGAGAACATGGAGCATTGTCATTCTTGCACAGGATACTCATATTATATGATCAGAAATATTGACTTTAAGCTGAAAGTCTCCTTTCCATGAAACTGGTAGGAGGGAGATGGGACATTCAGGTGTATTAAGTTGACTGGAAGGAAAAGCAAACTAATTCAGTCTTAGCTTGAGTCTTGTGTCTACAAACCTAGTCATTTCTTCTTATTTGGCATGAACCACAAGGTGCTAATCAAGCTTACAAAAAGAAAAAAAGATGTATTTTCCATAATGAAGTGATATTAACCACCATTTTGCAGTGTATATTTTAAGGCACAGGAGCATCATTTTTCTGCAAGTATAGGTAATTTTCTTTGTATGATTAACTGAAAATCTGCTCCAGCAAGAAAAGGCAAAATTTAGTTTATCTAAAAATCCTTGGTGAGGAAAAAAAAAAAGTACCGGAATCCAAGAGAAGCAAGCACTGAAGGAATATCAGATGAAATGTAGTCACTTATCTGGAGAAGAGTATTTGATCAATGTACATTCAGGAATATTGAACCTGCTTGTTTAAAATAGCGGCTTTTAGTAAATCTGCCAAACATGAGCTCCTGTTGTAAAAACACATAACAGTGAACAACTTACCCGTCTTTAAGAAACAGGAATAAAGGGATTTCAGCAGCAGCAAGACTTTAGAACGTATTTTTGATTAAAAACTAACTGCCAATATAGAGATAAACTGAGACCTAACGCAAAAGGCGTTTACCAAAAGTTGGGTGTGGCAGTACCCTGGTAACTGATTTTTTGCACCAAACCAGCGATGCATGTTTAATCAATCTAGACTTCAACTAGGCATTTTACAAAACACCAGCTATAATTAGAGCACTTCCATATTAGTCTGGAGAAGACAGTGTTTAGCACAAAATGTAAAGGGGAATGCTTAGAAAGTGGATAGGTGATTATACTAAAAGAACAGTTTCTGGACTGAAGGGATAATATCAATGGAGAGCCTTGCAATAAGCCTTCTGTGTTATTTTCGTTAATGACCCAAGCACAAAAACTAAGGGTGGAAATCAGGTTCACATTCGGACACGAAACTTCAGATGTCTATGCTGTAGTTGTCTCTAGACCGATGGAGACCTGGTCAGTGTGCAGCCAGCGGAGTCATATCATACCAAGCATGAAAGCTGAAACAACCAGCAACAACAGTGGAGGAAACGCTCTTACGTATACTAGTCAGTCACTGGAGAGAGTATGATATTACTGTGAAAAAGTAAGTAAAATCATAGGGTGCTGAAATGCTGAAAGAGGCAGGTGACCTAGTGACAAAGGCCACAAACAGGCTTGGGCACCCAGTGTCACCTACATCGGTAAGGTCTGCGTGCTGTTTGCTTGCAGAGGCTTGCAGTAACAGGGAACTGGACCAGATGACCCAGGGATTCTTTCCAGTTCAACGTTTCGTTTGCTTGGTGGGACAAAGAACATAATTTTTTAAAAGCAGTTTTCCGTGACCTGGTAAGAGTTGGCAGAGAATGGACTCTACCAGCTTTGAGCTCTTTGGGAGGAAGGCTCTCCTGAGCAAGCATGATGGAATAGTCAGTTGATGCAAGGGCTTCCAAACTGTGTTGGAGCTCATAGAAAAGTATGCCCATATATACCGGTTTTAGCCTAAATCTTTCCACGGTTGATCAGGCTTACCTATTCCATTCTAAGTGAGTAGAAAAACAGCTTCTTCTTAAAAAAATAATACCTCTTATTTTGGAGTCTGGTGCCAACATTGGTTCGGATCAGCTTTGTAACTGTATGTGTTTAAGTGAAACTTTCATCTCAGTGTGCCAGAGCATGTATTCTTCACACCCTGATATTCTTGTACTTTCTTAATGTGTTCCCCACTGTGCATATTCCTTCATGTGTGCACAAATAAAGGTAGCGCTTGGTTTGTGACAGACTGCTGGAAACAGCGCCTTTGACTGTTAGACCTGGGCTGTAAATGGTGATCCCACTGTGTCTATCCACAAAGCCCTCTCCCTAGGATTGAGCCCCATCCTTCTTACACTTAGGCACAGCAAATCAGGTACAGATAAGGTATCGCTTTTATCTTAAAATCCCTTTGCTTCTCACAACTTTAAAACAACATTTGCACTGAGTTAACATACTGTACATACACAAACTTCATTCGGTTTTTTTATTCACCGTTGAGACATTTATCAAATAAATTGAAAAAATCAGGATAATAAGCTGTTAGGATCTGTTTGTATTTGTGTTCTATATACATGAGAAACAAGTTGGTAGGGAGAGGTAATACTTTGATTTTTACCAAGTGAAACATCTGTGATTCGGTCTCAATCATACCTATATACATTGCTGAAACAATGCACTGTGCTGCTGTCTACGGAGGATTTTTATTACACAGTCATAGCATAGAGCCACTGCATCTAGTTCTGTGTTTCTGCCTTTACAAGACCTGACTAAAACTGAATTGGCTTTAATCCCAGACTAACCTCTGCAGTTTGTGAGGTGTCCACGGATGGCTCTGGGGAGGGAGCTGTAAATGAGAGCCTCTGAAGTACCGTGTTTCAGCCATCTGCAGTCCCTCCCCTCCTGAGAAAACAAGGCACAACTGGAGACACTATGATCAGTTTGCTGAAATAAACCTACTCATCCCTTTTTGTCTTTGGGGTTGGCAACAAGCTGACACTGGCCAAAAGCCGTCACGATTTATCGACCGGAGTGCAATTTGTACAAAAGACCATTCCTGTTAATCACTGTCCTGCTTTAGGTGATGAGCCTACAGCATCTCTGAACATGCAACAGTCAAAATAGACAACTTCTTAGTCCTCTAAGACTTAGGGTTTCACTTCATATTATTTGAAATTTTATTCAAAATTTCTCTTTTGTATTTTGAGGGCATCAAGACCCAAATCAATAGGCTCTTTCAAATGAAGCTAAAGACACTTTTATAAGAAATTGACTTTTAAAAAAACACTGTGTTCTTGAACTGATATATTCTGGGGCAGAATATATGTTTACTGACAAGTTACACAGGCATATGGAAGCACAATATTAGTGATTCATAAAGCTGTTGAGACTTTAATTGAGTAGCATTAAGGAGTTCAAGTTAATGATGTTAGCTTTCAATTTAAACCCTAAGACTCAGGCTTATAATGATAGCTTTCATCACAACTCTTTACTGAGGGTATTACCTGAAAGTGGAGTACTTAAAAACTACATTACATAAAAAGACATACTGCTTTATATCTGTATGTGGAACTAAAAGGGCCTGTAATGATTGTTCATCTATTGTAAGTTGGACTGCTAATTTCTCTATTTATCTTTATCTCCCATTTCAATTTATTCTCTTTAGGCTTTAATGAACTGCAAGGAAAACACAAATTAAATGCCAGATGTGGATGAACAGCAATATATAATGCAGTCACTTGTAGGAAGAAGGCACCTTTGTAACCTCTATTTTGGACAGACTTTTCCAGTACTGTTCTCCTGCAAATGTGTTCTAGCTTGGTTTACTGTATTCTACTGAACATAATCATCCTCCAAGATACCTACATTTTCAAGTCTCCTCCTTGTCTGTCTACAACACATTGTGTCCCATTTGTTTCCACCAGCACTAACCAGGATGCCATTAGTCATGTGCAATGAACACGAGGTGGGAGGGAAGATGGTGCAAATTCTCAAGACAAAGCCAAAATGCTTTGCTCAGTGCAATTTCCCTTTAAACCAGGTCCCGATTACAAGGAGCTGGATGTTCACCTTCGGAGAATGGAGTCTGGATTTGGCTTCAGGATCCTGGGAGGAGATGAGCCTGGACAGCCTGTGAGTTATTTCTTCCTGACTTTCCTTTTTATAACTCTAACATCTGTGTAAAGGTCAGAAAAATGCTACTACATAGCTCAACCCAAATGAACACCATGTTAAGGCTGTAAGTAAAATGGCTTTTTCTTTCATCCATAGAAAAAGTCAGGCCTCTCAGGCTGTCTGCATCTAAAGGATGTCATAATAAATTGTTAGAATCAGAAGGAATTAAGTTAGAATTGGTGCATCACTCAGCCCTTTACTGCAGAGTGTGTGCAGGCATCTTTTAATCCTGACTTTCCAAAACTGAGTTTAAGCAGAATATTTTTAAAAATCAGATTATGTAAGACCATGCATAACTGTTTTCACTGTAGACAGACTATATATATGCATAAGGTTAAAAGATACTGTTGACAACGCAGTTTATTTCCAGAAATACATAAGGCCCCACCAGGGATCAGTAGTCCATGTTCCAGGTTAAATGGCAACATCATGTGATGCATCAGGCATAAAAATGGTAGCTTGATACCATTAGAAGGGAGACATTCCTGTAACCAAAGAACACATAACAAAACCACCACAGATTCATTGCAGGTGAAATAAAATATAAGATAAAGCAAATATACACAATTTTTAAAAGAAATTTGTAGATGTTTTTGTACCTTAGTGATATACATAAATGCTATAATTTTGAGAGAACAGGCAGAATTAGTACTCCTTCAGAATAATTTTGCTGATGTAACTATGGTTTGTCAGCGAGGACTGATCCCAAGTTGATAACAATAACATTTATTATCACAATCTTATGCATAGTCTGAGTCCTATGTTACCACATTTCTGAGATAATATATAGCTAGTTGATAGATTTATATATTCCATACTCAAATTCATACAGAATAATATAGTTGTCATTCAAGTATTAACATTAACCAACACATGGCTCTGAGAAACAAAAAAGCTCCTCTATTTTAAAATTGTCAACATCTGTCGAAGTACTGATAAATATTAATAGTTTAGTGATGCCTCCTGTCAAAAGAAACAAAAAAAGGTGCTTCAAGTGCTGTTTGAAATGCAGAGACCCTATTTTAGAATAAGTGTTTTGGAATGGATTTTCAAAGCTAAATAAGGTGTAGATGTACAGAAGGACTTTAAAACAACACTGTTTCATCATCCACATTTGCAGTGTGGCTGAAGCCCCCCAAATTTCTTCCACAGAGCATGTGCCAGAGCACATAAAACAAGGCTACCGAGCCACCATCTTCACATTCTCCACCTAAGCATTTTTCTTGTATTTTCTGGATGGCCCAGCCAGTATGGGTTCTCAAAGCTCAGCTACCAGGTGAAGCCAAAAAGGAAATCTCTTAGGAGCTAGAGGAAATGTCCCGTTTTATCATTTTATCCTGCAAAGAATTGGCACTAATGGAAGATTTGAAATTTCCCTCTACCTGCTTCAGACAATAGTGTCTGGTGGCATTTCCCACTTCCGGGAAAGTGTCCCTGGCTACAAGTCTGCTCAGTGTTCTGGGAAAGTTTCTCTTGGTCTGTCCTTTAGTGCTTTTTTCATTAAAAATGGCTAATTAAGTAGTCACAGACTGAGTGCCTGACTGGCTCTGCAGTTTGGAAGTTTTACGACATTGTCATGGGAAAAAGTGCAGCTCAAATGCCTCTAAAAGATGATATTTTTATATAAAATGTAGTTTTTTCAACCTAAAGGACTGCAAGAAAACTGGTTTAGATTATCTAATATTCTGACGGTTAAGAATGTATGCTGAAGTGGTGGAAGACCTGAATTGATATCTCTGCTCAACAATCCAGTAGAGCAGGAGTTTGGAAACGAGACCTTTGCTTCCCAGCTTCATGCATTATGCACTGAACTGCTCCCGAGGAAGCAGCTCTTTCTAGGTTCTTTTCAGCAAAGGACTGACCTGGCTTTACTGCCCAAACTCAAAGAGTCATAGCTGGATACCAAGTGCAGAGATAAGCACCTTGCTATTTTTGGAGAGCAGGATGAAAAATGCTGCCTTCTGTGAACCACCTTCTAAGACGCTTCACTGTCCTACCAAACAATTGCTCTCAGCCTGCACTTAGCCTCGAGGTTGCTATCTCTATTTCAGGGCTTGCAAATACAAAAGCATTTTTCCCCCAGATGTATCAATCTAACAGGCTTTATGTCTCCCCACAAACCGTGTCTCAAAGTCCTCAGGAATTAATAAGATCCTCGCTTGCGGCTGAGGATCCTACGAGGCAAAAAGGCATCTCCTTAGAGATAGATGTTGCAGTGCTGAACTTCTTAGTTCTCACTCCTTCTTTGTTGGCCATCTACTTGTTTTCACTGCTTAAAAATCATCACTAATAAAGGCAACAGATGTACTCCACTTTTTTTAGTTTCCATCTATTTTGTATTCAAAATACAAGACTTCTTAGTTCTGTTTTCTCTCCTCCACTGCTCCCCTGCTCTCTCATGCACAGCCCACCTGCAGCCTCCCACTCCTTTCACCTCCAGAAAAGGAGAGGCAGCTTCTGCCTGTCCTCCAAACCCCTGCATTTCCTGTGAAACAAGAGCTGAGACGCTTTGAAATGTTTGTTTCAGCTCTCCTGCTGTGCAGTCAGGTAACAGAGAACAAAAGGAAGCTTTCATTGCCTTTTGTCTTTGTGGTTTGGTTTCTAAAAAGGAATATGGATTCTTCAGCATAAGGCAATAAGTTTTTCAAAGAAGCAGAATACACATAAAGTTTTTTTAGAAGGATAATACGAGCACCATAGAGCAACTGTAGCTTAGTTTCCTTCTGGTTATATTAGCTCCCTGGCACCTTAGAAGGAGAAAGTGCTGCTGGACTACTCCACTTTGCATACTTGTAAGCATAAAGATGCTTTCCAAAGGAAAGACTTAAGTTCATTGAGAAATTTCAGATATCAAGACTGTGGGTTGTGCCAGTTCCAATCACCTCTCAAATCTCATGAGGTCATACCACCACAGGTGTTTATCACAATTCCCAGTAACCTGAGGAGTGAGAGGTAATCTGACTTTATTACAGTGAACCATAATATTACAGAAAGGTTGCAAATATACATAAAATGGAACTTTACTGAAGTTGCAAATATCTGTCCCAAAGTAGAGAAGTATTATGGATACATTTGTGCAGCTCAAACTCAAAATCACAGGAACATATACATAATTATACTGAATTTCACCTTTTCAACACAGATTGACTGGAATTTTTCTCAAAAATGCCTGCAAGATGTATGTCTATATTCCTTTTATGATCAGTGCCAAGAAGCAGACATTTCTAAGACATAACAGATGTCCATATAGCAAAACATTAGGATAATGCAGACCAACACCTTAGGAGCTCCTATTTTTAGCAGTGATTAGACAGTTCATATAATTAGCTTGGATTTAGACATCATAGACACTTAAAATTAGGTGAGATGAATCACACCTTATATGTCTATTACTTAAATTTTACTGTGCCTGTGAAGCTACTGTGTTATATTCAGAGAAACTGAAACACAAAGTCAAATAATTACCAAGAATCACAAAGAAACTCAGTATCAAAACAGATTAACGTGTATGAGTTAATAGACCCAGGCTTCAATTTCAGATTATGCTCTGTCACAATTTTCCTAATTCCAGCATTTCTCATGTTTAATCTCAAGCAATAGGTGAAACTTTCCCTTTTCTCTGGTACAAACTCTTTATTGCTCACGTGTTGTCATCCTTTTCCTCACACATTCAAAGCAATCTCATGTCAGTATGAAACTGCATTACAAAGGCGATATAATCCTGATAAATATTTTTCCAATTCGTGTTTTGCTTGTAGAATTTATAACTATTATGGAAATTACTCAGCCATGAAATGAGAGCATATACTGGATAAGAAACAAGTTCAGACACAGAAAATGAAAAAGAAGGAAAATTAAGTTATTCTTGCTATTAACTATACCAAATAACAGATAGGGTGGCCATCATCTTGACGAACACACCTACCTGTAGTGTTTAAAGTAGGACTCTGCTAGGAGTCAGTTCCACCACTGAGATTAGTAACACAATCCCATTCCACTGTGGACATGTGAAGTATCAGCAATAATTATTTAATTAGTCAAAACTAGAAAGAGTTTTTGCACTTTTCTGTAGATAATGATCACCTGCTATGCTGTGAGCTGCATTTGTGTTTCTCCAAAGGTTAAAGATGAACAAATTGTTCAATACTTTGGCAGCCAATTATAAAGAAACTGCAAATGCTCAATAAAACCAAAGGAGGAAGACAGTCCCTAGAATCTTCCAAGGTGCAGAAAGTTATCACCCATCTCTTCCCAAGATAACTAGGAAAAAATTCTTACTCATATTAAATGCCCAAATGTAAAAGTTCTGAGAATACTTTGTGGAGATGTAGCTAAACGTAGCTTTGGACAGCTTTTTTCCTGTCCAGTAAAGGAGCATAAATACATATTTCATAGTTGGATTTTGCACAAAGTATTTTCCAAAGCTTTGAGGTATGTTCTTTCACTGTTTGAAGAACAGAATGGAGAACGTGAAAGAGTGTCTCTGGCAACTCAGCCTGGCACTGCTTAACAGGATCCCAGGAACACCAGGAAGCAGGAAAATGCCGCATCATGTTCTCTCTTTGCTAAGTTTTGAAAGGAAAAGTGAGCCAAAGGGAGGCTAGAAACTGGAGAAAATTCTCCAGGCTCCACATGGGGTTTCATTTAAACACTCTGCTGGGACACTTACAACGCTGCAGCTGAGACCACAAAAAAAAAAAAAAACGCAAGACCTCCTGCATGACTACCACATCCAGCCTTTGCAGTTCATCATGAAAAGAAATACTTGATAGCTTTCGTCTTTTATTATTTAGAGCGGATTGTCACACGGCATGTCATATTCATCATTCTGTGCTCACTCTCACACTGAACAAGAGAGAGGAAAATCTGGAACATGCTCTGTGAATGCTTTAATATTCTTTCAAAGAAAGCAGGTTTTGTTTGAATCAATCTCAACTGTTCTACCAGCTATTCCGCAGGGAAAATATACATGTCTTCTTCTAATAAATTATGTGAATTTATGTGCATAGAAGGTGGAGAAAGTCATTAAAAGGTTTTGAACAGATTTTTTACTAGTTTCTATGTCCCATACAAATTACATTTAAATGTCGATTTGGGAAAACAACATCTGCCCAGAGTAAGCTCACATTTTTCCTCTTTTTCCATTTTGTTAATCAACCACTACCTGAGCAATTATTCATTATGAGCAACAACACTTGATATAGCACTTCTTTTCCCCTAAAGAGTCCCAGAGCAAACTCCGTGTAGTGGGGTCACTTCCAGTACTGACATCAAATGTATTACTCCAGGTGCTTAAATCACACAACAGTGAGGAACCTTCAATAAGAAATACACAGACTGACTAATTCTAAGTCAAAAGGAGCCTTACATGGAATTAATCTGTTTAGATCTTCTGCATTATGTAGTCTATATAAACTCAACACTCCTTATAGGCAAATTGTCTTGATTTGAAGATATCAGGTAGATCATCCTTAAATCAAGATTCTCAGGTGTACCACTCCTACGCAGGTAGGAAGCATCTTACCTTCTTACCAAAGGCAAGGAAGCATCTTCAGTCGTATTCACAGAGGAGGAGCACAGCTTTCAGACACACACAGATCTCTTCACCTGCACTGAATCGCTACCTTAATTTCAACAGAAAGGGAAAATCACTACAACATTCATAGCACTAAACTGGAGAGTCAATGTATACATGACATGATTTTGTATCTTTGCTGCCTAGATTCTCATTGGAGCAGTAATTGCCATGGGGTCAGCAGACCGAGATGGTCGTCTCCATCCTGGTGATGAGCTCGTGTATGTAGATGGGATTCCAGTGGCCGGCAAAACCCACCGATACGTGATTGATCTTATGCATAACGCTGCCCGAAATGGGCAAGTGAATCTTACTGTGAGGAGAAAGGTGCTACCCACGGGTAAGTGAAGGCCAGGAAAGGTGAAAGGAAAAACAAAGCTCAATGCTGATAGCACAGGCAGGTGCTGGTTTAAAAAAAAATAGAGAAAATTAAAGTCACAGTGAATGTTTGTGTCATTTTGAAGACAGAATAATTGTAAATATGCGTCCCTCGTTTCTGTGACAAAAACATTACAGCTGAGTGTTGTTTCCTTCGGAAGTGGAAACAATATTGGCAACCCCGGTGTGGTGATCATGAGTGTTCTGGCTTTGTTCCATGCTGTCTTGGTCTGTGCTGTCTCCTCTTGTCCACTTTTGGGAAAAAACGTTCACCTAAGTTAAAGCTATTAAAGCTGACCCTGTCAATAAGCAATCAGAGAAAGGCTCAAAGACTGTTAACTGTTTAAGGCAAGAACTCATTTCACTCCTGTATGTGTTAAAAGCCCATTTCTGGTCTCACTGATGCCACTTGGACTTTTTTCCCCCAACTGCAACACAAGCTGTCTGAAAACCTTCTGTATGGCACAAGCAGCTCCTAGGAACAGGGCCGGATCCTCCCTTCACACAGACACGATCCGAAAATAAACCTAAAACAATATGAAGAATCTGAAGTAAACTAAACATTTAGACTAGTTCCATCTCAATTATTGAAAAACAGTAGAACCTGGAAAAACGTGTGGCAGCATCTATTAAAGCTTTAATGGGAGAATCTGCTGTGGTTCCATTGCAACCTTTGCTTACACAAGGAAAGAAGTTTATCTAAGAGCATTTAAAACATTTGTGGTGAGTACACTTCACTGAGGCACCAGAAATGAGCAAAACCACGTTCCCAGCCTGTCCTGTCTTCTGCCTCCCCGTGCCCTAGATCCGCTGTCGTTGCCTGCGCCGTTCCCCTTCGCTCCCCTGCCAAAAAGCCGCCCTCCCACTCACCTTCGTCTTCGCAGTCCCCCTCCCACTGCGGCACCGCAGCTCCCTGCCAGCCGCACTCTCGCGGGACTGACTTTCTTCTGTTACTGACTCCAGAGTCCTCCAGCCAGAAAGGTCCCCCTCCGCCCGGCGCGACGCCCCCTCGCAGCTCCCCCAGCGCTAGGAAAATGGCCAATAACCAAGGTAATCCGCCGAGCGCTTGCGATTAGCACCTTTCCTGGGTCAGACGGCTGTACAGACCGCAGGCAAAATTAGCGAGAGGGTTAGCACGGAGTGGATGACAGACTTTGCTGCTGCTTGTTAAATATCAAATAAAAGGGTCTATTAGACACTCTGGTCTCCTGGCACAGAAGATGAAGCAAGCTGGTAAAACACCTGGAGTTATTCTTGGGCCTTGAGAGTGCCACAGTGGGGAGTAGAGTGTGTAACTCATTAATGTTTAAGCATTTCAGGAACTGAGCAGGATTTTAATTTGATATGTGTCGTGGTTTAACATAAGCTTTGTGGAAAAAATTTAAAAGGACTGATGCTGGGCATGACTGAAAAACGCAACTCGAGCACATCGGGCCACTTGATTTTGTGTGAATTTCTCACTGGCATGAATGTATACAGTAGAGGGGCTTTCCTTACCTGCCTGATAGCTGATGTACAAACCTTAGCCCTCACCTGGAATCACCGCTTTGCGCAGATACTTACCTTGATCTGGAACAGAAAATCACCATTCACAAGCTCTGGAAAACAATTTGATCAGGAAAATGTGGTATTCAGAACAATGCGGATTAAAGTGCAATTTTTTCACAGGCAGAAGCAAAATGTGTTTTTTCTGATGAGTATCTACTGCACAGCTGACAATTGAACAGCCATTTAAACTTTTCCCCCTTTATCTTTCTTTTCCTATACTTAATGGCATTCAGTTGCATTCATTTATGGCCAAGCCAGTTCTTGGTCATTCTGCAGGGTAAGACAATTTCCTTTCTATTGCAGCCGTACTGACATAAAGAGTATTCAGTTTTCTGAAACGTGACAGCCAGAAAATGAGATCTCTCTTGTCACTGACTATGGCATTTAATTGCAGATTTGGTTCAATAACTCTTGGAGATTTTCAATTCTAATGCAGGAGTATAATAATTGTTTGTTTTTCTTCCTCTTTATTTTCTCTAATCACTTTATTTCGTAGTTTCAGAAGGACTGTAAAGGACACACCTGACTGAGAAAACAACAGCTTGTCCTTGGATGATGTTTATTTTATTAATACATACACACTGAAGGTCTAATTTGCAAGCTCTCTTCCTAGGATGTATGTGTGTGTGCATAAGCTCTTCACATGTTCGGTAGAATTACTCTGCCACTCTCCTCACTCCGAACAGGAAACATATTACTTACATTCATCTGAAAGTTCTGCATTAAAACTGTCAATAAATACTGATTTGTGTAAACAACTTAGATCTGCGAGGAATATAAATCTTTTTTCCCATCTGGAAGTGTAACTTTACTGTTTTCAATTGCCAAAATACTTGTACTAGAAAAGTGTGTAATCCCACAGGATTTAACTTGTTCCCTGTTCTTATTACTGTAAAGCAATAGTGAAGTGTGGATGGACTCCATTTGCACTTCAGCCCTTTCCAACTTGCCATGCAAGAGCATCTTCAAAACCTTTAAATGAGTACTGCTGCTGTCATGACACCCACAGAAAAACTATTATTTGTGATTATTTTTCAATTGTGTAACTAACTGCTCTGTTCCATGAACGTCTTTTGAGCATGCTAATCAACTTGTAAGAAGAACATTATGCAGCTAATCCTAATTACTCTGTGTTAGCTGCCTGCTTAAATTCTTTTAATCCAAACATAAATAATTTTATATTGGATTAGACGGTCACATTTTCCTCTTGATGACAGATCAACCAGCAGACAAGGGAATAGCGCTTGCTAATGTTTTTGCAATCCAGATAGCCACTGTTTCTTACTTTCCTTTCCTCTCTTGTAGATAGCTTAGCAGTGAGCGTTCATGCTTGCTTTATCTGATTGCCCTTGAATGTTTTGCATAATTGTGTAGATTCCTGTCTCTCTGCATCTATTACAGCCCTTAGTTTAATACTTGCGGTAGTCTGGGCTATAGACAGTCAACTGTATTCATGTTGCATTAGCAAATGTAGTGTAAGTCACAGAGCCACTGAGCAAGTCAGACTGTAATACTGGGGTGATTTATGTTGTAGGAGAACCGTGCCCAGAGAATGGCAGAAGCCCAGGCTCGGTGTCTACGCACCACAGTTCTCCAAGAAGTGACTACGCTACTTATGCTAACAGCAATCACGCTGTCTCGAGTAGCAATGCTACACCCCCCGAGGGTTTCACTTCTCACAGCCTGCAGACCAGTGACGTCGTGATCCACCGCAAGGAGAACGAAGGCTTTGGCTTTGTTATCATCAGTTCCCTGAACAGGCCCGAATCTGGGTCCACAATAAGTAAGTAAACCACATTTTTCAGCTTACATTTTTTCAAGTGCACCCCAAATTAAAAAAATAAACAAACAAACAAACCCCACCCCCTGACATCTGCTAATTAATCACTGCAGAGATTAAAACTGAAAGGACTCTCAAAGTTGCTTCCAGGGGCACCATTTGTTTTTCTGTTGTGTCTTGGACAAAACGAAAGGTTATTCTGGCCTCTGAGGCTCTGTGCTTCACACACTCATTTGGCTGTCAGAGTACGACAGGATTCACCCACAAAGTAGATTTTCTCTGTTCCTATATTCCAAAGAGACACTCTGCAGGTAAACGGGTTTATGTGAATAAATGATTCCCCACATTCAATTTAATTACACTTTTTTTTTTTTTTTTAATCAAGATGAAGTTCAGGAACTTGAATTAAAAGCTGAGATCACAGCAAACCCCATGACAGCAGCTGTCCAGTTAGAGCCCTGTAGAAGCAACTGGCAAACAGAAAAACTGGTTAGACAGAGGTGCAGGGAGGTTGAGTTTAGCTGTCTGGACTACACGTAGTATAAAAGTTACAACTGAGTAAAGGGAGATAGTGAGTATGGTGGCAGGATCTGCCCTTAATGATTATAGCTCACTTTATGTCCAGAAAACTGATGTTTATTTGGGCTCAACTTTATTGCTTTAATATAGGCATCTGAAGTCATTTGAGATGTCCTAGGTACATCTAGGGAGAGGTCAGGCAGATGTGACGTAGGACCTACAGGAGACTCAAACCCGTTGGAAGTGGCAGCTGCGGGCACAGGGGCACCCTTGGGTGTTTCAAATGGCATTTAACCGACTGAGAGCCGAGCCCCTGGGAAGGAGGAACTATAAAAGGCTTTGAGAGACATCTATACCTCCCACCAAATCCACCTGAAAACGTAAATGCTAACCACTGCTGAAAAACCAAGACAAGCGAGAACATTTGTCATTTTGCAAGTTGCAGCCAAATGCAGTCCTTTCCCTGACTTCAAAACACATTTTGAAGGAACTGTTCTTCTACCCAAAACTGCTTCCTGAGGAAATAAAATAACAACTTTAACTTTTAGGGTCAACCTTCACTCTTCTAAATTCATAACAGAACAGCAACTAAGAGAGTACTGGGAAAGCCATATCCCACAATAGCAAATGATCTCAGAAAACTTCTTTGCAGTATTTCATGATCATGCAGTTATTGAAAGAGTTGCTTTTCATATTACCTCAGCTGAATTTTAAAATTCCATGATTGCCAGAATTAATATTGTAACAAAACCATGGATAATTAGCCTCTTGGGACTCTGAATTTTCACTTTATTAAATATAATAGCCAAATGGAAGTCCTTTGCAGAAGATCAGACAGGGAAAAAATACTCCATAGAGGACATTGGGATACATACATATTAATCAGTTAAGTCAGTCATGAATTTTTCAAGAAAATTATTTCACAGATAGGGTTTGTGGTTGGGGGAGATGGAGAGGGAAAGAGGAAAGGGAGAGAAAGAGAAAATGCCCAAGCAACCAAAAGTTCTGTGACTGGAGTATTCTGCTGAGGACAACAGACCCAGGTTCAAGATCCTGCTTTGCCTCCTACCCTCCGACACGTTCTTGTAGTACTTTTCTTTCTCCCCAAGCAGCTACATAGGTAGCCACTGTTGAACCTCAGCTGAACACCTCCAATAGTAAAGGAAAATGACAGTCTGCTGTGGAAGTGACAAGCGAATTTATTCAAATAATAACTGCATTGAATTTCAGTGATCCCAAAGAGCACCCAAATCCTAAGTTTAGAAGAACAGCAATGAACCAAAAAATTACATTTGCTGTAGACAGTGACAGAACAGAGAAGACCCTTTCTATGTGAATTCCATTCCAAAAATGTAGTAGAGAAAATATGATGAAAATGACATAATCTGTCATCAGTAATAAAAGCAGCCTAAAAATCATTGGTTATTTGTAGTTTAAGGGAGGTTAATTTTCTTTACTTAATGTTTATTTGGGTGAATTAATGTGGGTTATATTAAGAGGAGTATAGCCAGTAGATTGAGGGAAAATTATTATCCCCTTTTACTCAGCACTCATTAGGACCCATCTAGAAAACAACATCCAAATTTTGGGCTCTTCAATACAAGAAAGACAAGAAGTAGTTCAGCAACAGCCACTGACACCTCCTAAGGTCCCTTCCAGCTTGAATTAACCTAAAATCCTTTGATTAAAATGCACAATTGGGGGGTAGAAAGTGTACTAACAGCAGGAAAGTATCCACTAACTGGATGTAGGAGGTGTAATGTCCATCATATAGCTTACATCAATATAGAAAGATGGATCTGCACGGTCCCATGTCAAGCACCTCGGTATTCCCTCACTTCTCATAGCAGTAGTATGTTAATTTGGTGAAATATTGTACTACAGTTCCAGCGTTTCTGATTTCAGACCCAGTGCACTTGTTGCCAGCTCGTGCATCCCCACGTGACACAGAATGGTGCTGTGCGGACATACCCTAAACATATGCAGTTAAATGTTAATGTAGTAATTGCGAGGCAATGCTGAAAGAATCAAAATGGGCAAAATAGGTCAGAGGAGGGAATATCTTGTAGTGCCAGACACTACTAGGAATAGTATAACCTTAGAAGTCATCTCACTGGGAGCATCCTTAGGGCACATGAAGAAGAATTCCTTTGATTTAAGAATGTTTATTTTGATAACTCTATTCCCCTCCCTACTTTCTTGTAAAAGCAAAAGACTTGAGGACTTGGAAGTGTATGTATCATCATTGCTTTTACTCAAGAAGGCAATTAATCGTGCACTGAAAGTATTGTCCTTGTTCTTGAAATCACACTTTTGAACTATGTTTTACAATCCAACAAATTACAACAGCTCTTGCTCAGTACAGGAGCATGAACCTTGTGTCACTGGGCACTTGTGCTTCAAGCACTGTTAAAATTGAGGTAGTCATTCAAGCAGAGCTGCTACTACCCTCCGAGCTGCAGGTCCATGGGTTTGCTGCTTTGCAGTTGGCCCAAAGCTCAAGGGGTTACACAAAAGCTCACGCTCTGGGTGTTTGCCAGGAGAGTTGAAACCGGTTCTGGCTGTGAAGCTGTAGGACCACCCCATGAAGTCAGAGCAGTGCTCCAGCTGAGTCTCACATCCCTTTCCCACCCTCTCTGATGGAGCGCACACTGCGCCGCTCCCACGTAGCCTATCAGGAGTGCTTCATGCTCCCTCTGACCTGGAAAAGAGCCACGAAAGGCTCAGGAGCTCCTAGAATTGAGGAGGATGTTCTTGTTCCGAGGCTTAAGGTCCTGGTCAACTTTTTGCTCAACATGCTTTGCAAGGGGTTCATCATCACTATTGACTTACAGACCTGCCTTTGCCCTGCAGAAATTTTTAAATGCCAAGTGTATTTTTTTACCCTTGGTACAGGCACAGAATGAGGGCAGACTACAGCCATAATTAGGGAATAGACTATTTTTTCACATTTTGTGATAGGCAGCACTGTAGTAGTTGTTATTTAAATAAATTACTCTTAAGTAGTTAGGAGCCAGCCTTTAGATCTGGATGTAATTTTGACTTACTGGTACTTGCTTAAGCATCCAATTCTTGTGGTACATTTCTTTTCCTGTGTTCTATAATGGTAGAAATTTTGTCTCCCCTTTGTCAAAGCATTGCTTGGGATGTTCTCTGATCCGGCACAGGGGATTATCTTGCACCAAACTACAGTTCTGATGTGGGACGGATCAGGAGTGGAAAACGAGTGACAAGGATTGAATGAAGAGATTTCACAGGGCAAAGCAGGGGCGTAGACAAGGTCAGCCGTACTTCAAAATTATATCAGTAAAAGAAGATAAAGTGTATAAATAAAGCAATGTGTTTGAGTGGTACATCCAGGAGCAAGTTGTTTTGGCTAGCGCAGAACACAGACGATCTTAGATTGCTAAGAGATTAAAAAGATAATTCACCTGGCCAGGCCGCTGACCTGTTCCTAATAAAAGATTAACTTCCACCACCCCTAAAACATATTAGCATGCTTTCCTCCAGACCCCGTCCCAACACTAAAGGGTGCTTTTTCTTCTCCACACAGGCCACCTAAATTCGACCTTACTCTGTGCTTTCTTTTGCTATGCGGGCTACACACAGGTTATCAAAATTTTGTTATCTCCAGTAGTACTTCTTTAAAGGACTGTGTTGCATTCCCAGCTGAGTGCTTGGAAGTTACAAACTCTAGTTTTTCACTTGTAGTTTGGGGTGGATCTGGACTGCTTTAACCTCATGGCTCTGTGGAGACCTTCCCAGGCAAATGCCTTTGCCCCTCAAATTACAACCATCTTTTAGATGACCTGGTTTGGTGGCAGAGTTAAGTGGCTAAACTGAGCAAACTACAGCCTGGTTCTGAAGTCCTGTCCTGAGGAACACCTTCGTGCTTCCCCAGTAAAAATACTTGCAGCGCATGTGGTTCTGCGAGGATGGGCTTCTCCTGTGGCTGTCCTCTCCGAGTCCCCAGCGTCCTGCAGCAACGTGTGAGGCTATGGAGCTGCAGCTGTGCCCGAGGTGGCATTGCCTCACACGACAGTGCTGAGAGTCACGTTACAGCTAGGATACTGAACGTGAATTAATTAATCTGCCCATTGCATTACGTTTAGGATAATACTCAATAGTGTGTGTCCTCTGTGGTAAAACTCCATTCTCGTGGAGCTTTTTAGGGTACCGAGGTAAACTCACTATCTGCATCCCATGGAAAAGCAGTTACAGCCAGCTGGAAACGGCCAGAAGGAGATTTCTGGGTGAATTTGTCCTAGAGCTTTATGGAGTACGCTTGTCCCTGCCTACTTCATATCTTCCTGCTGCTTTTACTGTGTGTTTGGGAGGCAGCTTTCTCTAGCAGAAGAATTTGTGATCCCCTGTAAATGTCTTAACACCCTAATTTCTGTAGAAAGAAACCATGTGCTGTAAACAGATCTCATTAACTGGCAACTTCCAGTGAAATTGAAAAATTGGCAACATTTCCATGAATTTTACTGTAGCAGCTACTGTCAATTAGCACAGGTATAAAGTGTAAACAAACTGAAAGTATGGGAATCATCAATAAACAGTTTTTAAAAAATTAAAGGCAGAAGGCTGTGCATACCTGTTACGATCTTCCTCCTATTTAGCAAAAGAGAAATTTTAGATTTAATTTACCCTTACACTGCCTATGCCAATGACTGCTGGATTTTCAAAACATGATAAAACAGAGTCTAATGAAAGAAGTTTCTCTCATTTCTCAAAATGTGCAGTCTTAACTAAAAACCATAAATCCAAGAGAAGCCTGTGCTGACTGCAGAAAACAGCGTCCTGAAATAAGTCCCATTCAGCCTTAGAGTTTCTTTGAACTCCTTGCAGTTGAGAGATAAAAAACAGCTTATTGATCAATGGTAACTGTGTGATCTGAGACAGTTATTTGTGCTGCAATTTCACCCATGCGTCTTCCTGGGTAAGAATGTGCCTGGGGGACACAATTTTCTGTGACCAATCTGCAAATGCCAAAGAAAAATGCGCTTTGGAAATCAGGATGTCCACCTTCCCCAGCTTGGAGGTCTTTGGAACGGAGAGTGAAAACCCACCTGCAGCGTGAGCCACCTGTGGAAGATACTTGTGACTTGTGGGCAAAGGATCTGGTGTCTCATTTCTGCTTGGCTTTGATATTCAAGTTTGAGCTGTTCTTCTGCCTCTTCAGCTACAAAAACACACATTCTAAGCTTGTTTAACTGATAGTATCATTTGGAGCTAAAAGAAGTTGTTATCTGAGTTAGTTTTCCAAATCAACATATGCAATTAATAATAATGAAATAACCTTAAGAGATGAAAGATATTTTTAATATCACTGAAAATACATTGCTGCAGTCTGTGGGCATGAACTGCTCAATTGGCTGTTTGATATTTTTTGGAGAATAAAGCATGGAGAGCCTTAACCACATCACTCCCCTCTCTAGGTGACTTTGTTCCTGAATAGGTCATTTGGAACTAGTGGGGCTGCTTTTGTGTTTTCAAAGAACAAACTCTGCGAGTTTTCTTAGCACAAACCTGGGAAGGGAGTCAAGGTTTTTCTAACGGTTCCACAGGGTCCATTTTACTTCCAGGAGAAGCCTGGATAAAGGTACCTAAGTTCCATTAATTTTTTGCTGCACAGTTTTTCTTAGATCTTCAGATTTCTAAATTGCATGCACTGCTTCCCACCTAGTTTCTTGTGCTGTGCCACTAAATACACTCCATATCGACACACAACGGGATGTTTCAATTCAAAGGTTCATTAACCTTATAAACAAAAGGGATTATTGTCATTTGCAACTATGCAGCATGCCACAGATTTCTATTTTCCAAATAAGTGTCACGTAAAATAGCGCACAAATTTCAGGAAAATATTTTATCTTGATTATCTATTAGCCCTGGTAGAAAGTCCACCTTACTCAAGCTTCCCAAATTTTAGATTATTCAGTAGCAATGAAATTACAGATGTTCACATTTAATATATTCTCTCAATTAAAATCTGATATGCTGGAGCCTGCTGGTTGAATGAAAAGTCTTGCACCTTTTGAGAATTGAGGATATAATAAATATTCATGTGATCAGCCATATAACATTGAAAAGGACAGCTGGCTCAGGAAGGTTCATTTGCTTGGTTTACTATCTATATCCGTTAACATTAGAAAAGATTGCAAGAATTTATCTGCCAGAGGGTTTAATAGATAAAGTAGAGGTTTGATTTTTTTCCCCTTAACTGATCATTTTTGACATTTAGCTACTATTAGGGAAAAAACAGTAGAGCTACTTTACAAAATGCAGTCTCAACAGTTATGACTAAAAGAACTGAATAGGTGTAAAAAAAATTCTTGATGTAAACCTGAAGAGCATTATTTGTTGGTAACATCTTCTTAGAATCAGCCATTTCTAGCATATGTGTCTCCCAAGTGAGGAGAAATCATTTTACTTTTCAAAAAGCAAGAGGCTGGCAGAAATATACAGCATTAGAAGCAGCATTTATATTCAGCAACTGCTCTGGCTTTGTGTACAGCTGACCCGAGCATATGGACCCTCAGGTGTACAGCCACAGAATTTACTCTTTCTTTTCTATGACATGAAGGTGTGGGAAGGATGTTAATTTGGATGATGGAGTGTAAATGTGGGTAATTTTATCAAGTAAAAATATTAATATGTAGAAAAATGTGAATTTGTAGTTACCAGTAAGTTACTGAAAGCATACCTTATCCATTTTCTAAATGCAAAATTTCTTTTAAATCATTTTGTCTCTTAATGTTTAATTTAAGTTCTCTTTTGATAATGAGCTTAGAGCTGATCATTGCACAATTAACTACCTTCTGGGAAAGCATCAGCTGCTAGGTGCTAGTGCTGGGTCAGTTTGTGTTCCTGACATAAATGCTGTAAATATCTGAGGGAGATTTAGGGGGACAGTTGATGACTTCAGATATCCTAGAACCTTTGGTGCACTCGGAAGTCAAAAATTCCTGCAGTCGCAAATTTTTTAACACACTGCAGAAAAATTAGATCCCATCATAAGATCCATTGTTAGAAAATGCTTTTGCGGCATTGCTGCTCTCTGCTAGATTTTTTTGGATCTAGCATTATGACTTCTGCCTTGGAATAACTTTTTATTTTTTTTCTTAAGGTAGATATCCATGTATATCACTCCTGAGTGTCACATTTTGGATGACTTAATAGTACCAGAGAAAAAAATCTTCTAATTCCATTTTGAAGGACTGTATGTTTTATATACATATAAAACATTTCTCACTAATTTCCCATATTTTCAACAGTTAAAAAAATCTGTACAAATCCATTTACCATAATATTTTTCCCTTGCAATGTCATCCATTGTGTAGTCTGAGAGAACTAAGAAATGAATTGTCCTGCAAAGGGGTAGCTTGTTTTCTGTGCTCACTCTCACCGTGAATAATGGGATTCTTGGCGGAGGGGCGGGGGGAAGAAGCCACAAATCCAAGTGTTTCTGTGTAGCCCGCTAATATTGAATGCTGCTCAGGTAAGTCAGTGGTTTGAGATAGGTGGATCAAATTCTCTGCAGAGTCTAATCCAGGCACGTGCTGCCACTGTGTGTGTGTGTGTGTTCAAAACGTACAGATGTTTGGAGAACAGCTTGTGGCAAATTCTTAAAAGAGGTGTGAATAGATTAGTAAAAATTTTTAAGGGTGAGTGGAATCATTTACCACCAGTCAAGTGATCTGGGACTTCCTTTAAAAGGTTACATTATTAAATGTTCTGCTTATGTAAAAATAAAGTACTGAAGATGCTATTTAAGAAACAAAATACGATGTGTTAACAAAGCCCTGATTAAATACCAAACATGGGAGATTTCTTCCCAAGGAGAGACCTGTGATGCTGGGAGACACCAAAGAGCTGCACAGCTCTGTGCTGTCCCTGGCCGTAACCAGTGGCAGAGAGGACAGCATCTACAGCAGGCAAGGACCTTGCCCAGGCATTTCCTCAGCTTTCACAACCACGACTTTCTGATTTAATCAGCAGTGGATCCACGCCTGTGAATTTGCCTAATCCCTTTTTGAATCCTTTCATTCTCCTGGCCCTCCAGAAGGTTGTCCCACCTTCCCTTCTCCAAGCTGCAGATAGCAAGTTCATGGACAACTCCTTTGAGCAGAGGCTGTTTTCTGCTCCTGACTGCCACCCTGTCTTTCTCTGAATCTCAGTGCTATGATTTTTGAGATGAGGATACTGAAACTATCAGCAACACTCAGACTTAGGCGCACAGTAGTAACTAGCAATAGATTGTTTCATTGGCTGTTCTTTTTCTAACTCTTAAAGTTCTATTTACTGTTCCACCAAGTTTATGTTTTTACAGAAGTAGGCACACTTGTTTCAAGATCTCTTGAGTGGTAATAACTAATGTAGGGCTCATCTCTGGTTAAGCTTAGGCAGGGTTATTTTTTCCCCATGTGCATCATCCTGCATTTCTTTTCATGAGATCTTGTCTGCCACTTCACTCAACCCACTCGGTACTGACAGCTTTACAGCTCTTCCACGCCTGGTTCAGATGTGACCGTTCTGAATGATAAAAATTCTCCATTATGGAAATTCACAGTTCATTTCTACCTTTGTTCCTCAGCTTTTACCTAATTAATCCCCTATGACAGTAGCTCCTTCTTATCCCTTCACAGTAAGTATTTTGCCACCAAAACCTCTTAAAAAGTTTTCTAACATATTCTAACGTGTTCATATTTTTGTGAACAACCTGCACATCAGATAAAATGCATCCCTTAGAAGCACTCATGCTTGTAAATAAATCCTTGAATAAATCCTCCCATCCCAAGGCAGCAGGGGGGACGATGGTGGCCAGGGTATTGTGGCTTAGGAGGAGACTCAGGCAGAGCTCCACTGGGCGGAGCAAGCAGAGACCAGAAACTCCTCGGGATATTACTGGGAGAGAAGGAGCCAGGACATAAACTTCTCCTCATATTATCTAGAAATGGACAGAAACCAGCTTCTGCTGACTGGCTGTGAGTTTCATTAGTAATTCACTGGATTTGCCCGTGAAACCCTCATATAGCATACCAGTGGTCTCCTTTGCAGAACCTGATAGAATCAGGTACCTTCTGCAAAAGCTTTCCACACCCCGCTCTGCAGCAAGATCATATGACAACACATTGCACCAATACAACCTCAGAAGAGGAGCATTAAACCATCAAAAACTAAAGTGCAGTAGAAAAGGAACCTTGACAAACACGAGCTGTGTTCTGAAGGTCACCTCCTGCTGATCCTCTCATAGCATGGCAGAACTAAGGGAGTGCAGCGATACCAAACCATTTAGAGTAGATACCTTTATCGGGAAGGTAAAGGCCATTAGGCTTAAGAGGAAGAAAAAAGGAATACAATTTTTCTCCTTTTTCTCCCTCCCTTCCCTTTTCTCAGGATTTGGAGCAGAATCAGACTCTCATGGCTCTCCCACCTCCAGCTTTGATTTTAGTAGACATCTCAAACATGCAGACATCTGCTCTATTCATTTGTCAGGTGCAAGAAGTCCAACAAAAATTGTTCTGGAAAATTAATAGGATTTCCCAGCCACCACCCACCCCCCTCTGTACTGAAATGATGCCTTTACTTAATTGTTTAGGCTAGCACAAACCCCTTCTTTGTGGTTAGAAAGGGCAAGCGTGGGAATTTTGACTATGGCATCTCGGCCATCATACTTCCCCTTTTTTTTCCCCCCTACTAAATTTCTTGTTCTTTCATATGAGACAGTCTCATTTGCAGATCTCCACTGCTGTGTACTGCAGATATGGTAGTTTCAGACAGATCTTATATTACATACACGAGAAACAGGCACATTTTAGTCTTAGCTTAAATGATTCTTGGTGATGCTTTAAGAATTGATGTGAAAGGCTCTGTGTGAAGGTAAAATGTTTCACTGTGAAGTTACTCTTTTACTTGTTTACTTACTGATATCCCTGCATGGCAGTTATACATCTGCATTGCGGGCAAAATAAACACAAGTTTTGTACAAAGTGTGGCTATTCATATTTACTATATTTAAAAACATAGAAAGGTTTAGGTAATGTGGCGTAAATTAGGTGCTCATTTCCTAAGCAGCAAGACATTTCTGCAGTACACTAGTTGTGTTCGTATTACCAAAGCCATGATTTAATTTATATTCTTGCCTGAACTATAGTGGTAAAGAAGCATGCAGTTTGATTATGGCTTGCACTTCAGAGTACTCACTTATATTTTCAGTTCTCAGAAAATTATTTTTTAACACTTTCAACAACACTTGTGTCTATCCTAGAAACAAAAGTCACTTTGAGGTATGCGTATTGTGACTTTGCATGAGATGTGCAATCTGTGTTTGTCACCATCACCTTCAGGGAATGTTTATCAGAGGGCTGAGAAATTTGTTCTGCAGTGATGGAGTATTCTGAACACATGTCCTGTTAGAGCACTGGCTTATATGACCATTGATAGCCTAGATATTTAAAAAAAAATACTTGATTAATCTTTCCTTTCACCTTTTCCAAGTTGTCTTTAGATATTAGAATTAAGGATATATTATTTAAAAGAAAAAAAATTAAAAAAAAAAGAAACACAACTGTTATTAAACACCAGTTGCGGGTGGATAATGAGGCTGAGCAGCTTTGTGCTAAGTTTGCCAAGACTGAAATGCGGGATCGGTGAGGGATATTCAGACACCATTATGATATTAATAGAATATATAGTCAAATGTAACTGTGATAAGTGTATTTATGAGTAGCAGAGAGAGAAAAACATTCTTTGGAGAGTCTAGATAGAGAGAAAAGAAGAGTCAGCTATAGAGTACACATGTAGCAAATTCATGTAAAAACTGGAGGAGAATAGGGAAGAAATACTAGGAGAACAATCAAGAGTAATTTTTAGAAAATTCATCAGGAAATGAGGGAAAAGGCAAAACAAGAGAATGGGTGGAGTACAGAGAAAGATGGGGAACCACAGAGAAGAGCAAAAGGAGAAGCAATGTTGATCTGTAATGTTTTGAGACTCTGTGTGTGCATGTCTATTTGATGTAGTAAACGTGTCTGTGCACTCATAATTAGCTGTAAATTCAGGCTGGCATGTATCTAATTAAAAGCTGCACATCTCAATAAATCTTCAGTATGATTTTTATTTATCAATTAACATATTTGAATGGAGGAGGAGAACAGTTTAGTGAACCCTGGGCATTTTCAGTAATAACATCTATTTGTATATAAAATAAATCATGTTTGTAGTGCCTCTGTTGCAAGATACAAATAAAGAAATTCTCCAAACTAGGAGGTGGGAGGCAATTTATGACTACTACTTATTGGGCAAATTTATCCCCTTCACTGTTTTAATGCCTTATTGTTCTCCTGATCTGTTTATTATCTCGTTACGTGCCAGGTTTGCAAACTAGCTGAACCATAAGCTGATTTTGGACTTCATATGTCTATGCCATATATATATGCACATCTGGATTCTGAAATTTTAGTGAAATCTGTATTGTGTTAATGGAAATGCCATTGTATAAGAATTTATATTCTTAAATGTTTATACATGAGCCATTTTTTTAATTCCTGTAGAACTTTCTTCCAAATGAACTAATTTTCTTCTGCTTGTGAACATCACCATTTGTTGCAGCGCATGTTAACTGTGGCTATTTTTCCTTGTCTAGCTGTACCCCATAAAATCGGGCGGATAATTGATGGAAGTCCTGCGGATCGCTGCGCAAAACTTAAAGTTGGAGACCGGATCTTAGCTGTGAATGGCCAGTCTATTATTAACATGCCTCATGCAGATATTGTGAAGCTAATTAAAGATGCAGGTCTCAGCGTAACTCTTCGCATCATTCCTCAGGAGGGTAAGTCAATGGCCCTTAAAAACAGGAAGAAAATTTTAAGTAGCCTCCAATTAGCTTGAATTATGTCACCACTTGAAGGAACACCTTTTGTTTCACTTCCTCAGCTGTATTGTACAGCAGACCACAATTACAGCCTTAGAACTAGCTGGAATAATATCTAAATTCTTGAAAAGGTTTCTAGTTATGAAAAGGGTATCTAAAGCAAATCTGGAGAAACCTGAGAGCGAGCTGAGTACCAGAGAGTCAGTGTTAATGTCTTTTGGAATAATTATCTTGTACATGGAAAAGCAGCCTACAAGAGAGCCAGGTTTTGAGTTTGTTCTTTTATATTCTGCTATAAACCAAACCAAAGTTTGACTCAGAAGAGACTGCCTGGTTGTCACCAGGCATCTTCACCTACCAGCCACCTGTGACAAAGTGATGTGAAGGAGGAGTTCAAATTTGGTAGTTTCCTCCACGTATAGCACTATAAATGCACAAGGCAGGAAAGAACTGAACCCTAAATTATCTCTCTCATTTGTAAGGTGAGGGTAAGGGGACAGACTCGTTATTCCGGTCATTACTCCACAGCTAATCAGCAGAGATCTTTTGATGTTTGCTTCATGGGTTTTGGGGTTGATTTCAGGGGGTTTTTTAGCTTAGTGATGTGTTTTAGTTTAGTGATGTGCTGTACTGGTATATGAATTATACTATATTAATGAGACTGTGACTTTATATCTCAGCAACAAATACTATTAGAGCTAGGAATGTCACACAGCAAGTAATGTAATTACTTAATGATCCATGCTCCAGTTAGACGACCTTCACCTTCTGCTGCTGCATCCAGCAACAGGACAAGGAAATAGTCTGACACGGGCCATGGACTGCAGCTGGGGGAAGTTACCTACTTTGTTAAATGAATTCAGTGAAGGGAAAACCACAAACGCACACAAGTTCAGAATTCTCACCAAAGAGCTGGTAATATAATCACTGGAGGTCAGTTTTGCAAACATCTACAAACAAGTGTGATGCTGCATGCAGTCCGTGCAGCTTATTTAGGCCTCCTGCTACCCAGATTAATTCATACTAGCAAATTGCTAATGATTCGGTGTTAGAGAGGGATACCTTAAATTAGAAAGAAAGCAGAGGCGCATCTGAGATGCAGTGCTACAAGATGTTCTTGGGTGGAGAGAAATTATATGTGTCCAAGTCATGGCTTCCCTGTGTGACTGTGTGACACTGGACACCTCATTTGCCTGCCGATATTAGCTTCCCAGCTTATAAAATTAGGAAAAAAATCTAATACCTCTATAATGTACTTTCAGGTGAAAAATACTATTTAAATGCAAAGCAGTTTTAGAAGCAGCTTATGATTTGACTAGTTCATCCATAGTTATGAGAGTAATGTAGAAATGAGGGACAATATTCCCAATCTTCGTCTCTGAAACGTTGTGATACAAAAGAGACTCACAGATGCAAAATGGGCAATTAAAGCTTTAAGCATAGTAATTACACAGACAAGTATTGCTTATGCCTGCATGAGGAGTGTTTTAAGTGCAAATATACAAGCTTTTTTGACAATTAAGCCTAAATTGAAAAGATTTTTAATAAAGTAGCCAAAATTTTAAAATCATTATGAGCATAAATTATGTAAGTACAGAGCTATTAGAAATGTGCTGTCATAGGGGACAAACCCACATGTTAAAAAATAAAATCATTCAAAAATCAAACTAAATTCAAATATAAAACTAGGCAAGACCTGGGTCATGCATAGTTATCTCTGTCAGGGATGCTCAGGCATATGCATGTCCATTCTGGACACTTTGAACCATGCCACACTGGCCTCACTCATGCTGTTGCAAGCAGAAATAAAAAAATATTATGCATACCTTTGCTGTTGATAATGCATGAACAATTACTTCTGCAGTGCTCTGTCCTCTTGTGGGTGGAGTCTCTCTCATTTACACTTCTTAACAGGTAAATGATGAGCAACATAACCATGCCAGTGTGTCAGGAGCAATATATTCGATATGAGGTCAGTGCCAAATGTATCTTCCCCCAAGTGCAGCAGGAAGCCTGAAAGAAGATTGGTATCTCTTGTTTGTAATAAGGCCACGAGGTCACATTTCCTACCCCAGCTTCTCTGTCTTTTTAAATTTTATATTGTTTGGAAAGAAAGATTCTGGTTTTCTGCAATGTTCCTATGTGAAACCCTGGTTATTTGGCACAATACAGTGAAATAAAACATCAGTTTAGCTGGTTAGTCAGAATTTATTGAGATTGGTTTTGCTGTTCACAGTCCAAAAAATTTTAAAAAGATAGGAAACTCTTGTTGAGCTCAAAGACAGCAGGAGCTAACACAAGCACATCAGTGTTTTACCTTTTGTTACAACAGTCTGTCATCCCATAACAGTGGTGAAAGCAATAAAATTGTTCATTCTCTCAAAATGAAAAGTTTTCAAATATCACTATTTCCAGGCTTTAAAAGAAAACATGAAGCACAGAGTCATTTGCCTTGTTCAGTTGGGTTTTAAATAATGGAGGTGTCAACCAGAGTTATAGAAGTGACCAAGGTTTCAGATCCCACAGACTATCAAAAGGAGCCCATTAGGTTCAGATGTCTTAAAATCTAATTATAACCCAAGAGAGTAAAAGCGACAAAGCATAAATTTTCAGAGGTAGCGTGTGACCAAAAATGATTATTGTCTACCTTTGCCCTTTATTAAATGTCACGCTGTGGCAGGTCTTTAATCTCCAGCTTCCCATTACGCAGAGCTGAACAGCCCGGCCTCGGCCCCCAGCTCGGAGAAGCAGAGCCCCATGGCCCAGCAGCACAGCCCCATGGCCCAGCAGAGTCCCCTGGCGCAGCAGAGCCCCGTCGCCCAGCACAGCCCCGTCGCCCAGCCACCGCCTCCACAGCCCCTCCAGCTGCAGGGACACGAAAACAGGTAAGAGCGGCTCCTCCAGCCTCTGCCTCCCGTGAGGACCACGGGACACCCTGGTGCTGGGTCTTCGTGCTGTTTCTAGCGGCTGTGAGCCGTCACTTGTGGGTGATTGCCCTCGCAGAGCATCAATTGTGCATGCCAGGATGATCTCTAAGTCTTCTTCAGGTATGAAACACATTATTATGAGCAAAGGTCTAGCCAAACTTCCTCAAGCATCCATCAGGATCAGATGTTTGCCGAGGAACTAAACACTGAGTATTCAGTGCTAATAATTTCATTGCTAACATACTTTCTTATAACACCACAACTTACAAAATATGGGTATATCAGTATCTGATCATGAGGTGAACTTCTTTTTTTCTTTTTTTTTTTTCATTATCTTACATGTCTTTTTTTTTTTCATCTATTGCAGTTCTGGAGTCAGGAAGATATTTTTACAACAGGTTTTATCTAGGGTGTATCATTTTCCAGCCAATTTCTCATGTGTAATTTATGTATATGCATTGATCAGTTTATCTGTGACGGAAATTAAATGGTCAAAATTAAATTTTGTGACCAGCTGTATTAAAAGCTGTATATATAAAAAGCATGCTCAGGCTGTGGGATGGTACAACTTTCTATGATCTCCAATCAACACTATTTAGTCTTTGGATTAATTGTTGGCATGCTAAATGAGGCTGATTACACTGACTGTCTTTATGCTAATCTTCAGTAACCAACATACCTCATCAAGACCCTCTTCCCCAAATAGTAGGTGCTGGTTAGAGAACTGTAACTTTTTGCCTTTGGAGGTATTTGAGTTCAGTCGTGATTTAGGCACTCCGCCCTCTAATTCTCCTTGCTTCACAGATGTAGCATTTTCACTTGCCCAAAATTATTTTCTCTCAACTAATCACACTTGGCAAATTTCTTTGCCTTATATTTCATTGAATACTTTTTCCAAAAGTGATTACCTCCTAGAAGACATATGTTTCTGACAAAATCCAATGCAAAGCTTTCACAAAAGTATCTCTGTGCCATTGTAAGCCAGTATTAAATGTCTGCTGAATTGGAAATTTTCAGAGGGGACCAGTAAACTATATTAATTAAAGTTCTAAAAAAAAATTCTGAAATAGTTTTACCGAAAAGCATAAGCTATAATTGGTCGTGTCACAATTTACATATTCAGCAAAAACCACAGTGCCTCCAACTGTAAATAAAAGCATCATCTTCTGGGATACAGCTGTGGTTGTGTATTGGGAACCTGCCCAAGGATGACTCTTATTCCCGAAAAAGGTCCATTATTGCTAGTTCATATAGTATCATTTTTCACTAGATTTTAAAAGGCAGATTACAACTTGTTTATATAGCCACATGCATTGTTTCTGTTTCAAAATCAAAATACTATAAGATATATAAAACCCTTAGGAATGCTGACTAGTATTTTTACTTCCACTACTACTAAGGCTCAGCATCACAGTTAGCCTGTTTGTTCTCCATCTTCTTTTTACAGGATCGTGATACTGAGTAAAGAAAGAAAGAAGATTGTATGTATACATACAGGTCTTATTATAGATGCCAAGTGCAGGTTTTAAAAGAGCATATGGCAGTAGGCTATTTTCATCTTCTTAGAAAAGTCAAAGGGAAATAATTCTGATATTTTTGTGTCTGGATAGACATTTAGCTAATTAAAGCTAGTGTGTAGGGAGATTTGCCAGAATGTTACTGTAACTGTACTAATAAAGTGATGAAGTTTTGAAACATATCTTGAAACATTTTGAAATGTTCAGATTATTTAGATTAACTTTTCAGAGATAAATTAACATAGGTTAAAACATGCTCTCATTCATTCAACATGTGGATTATTTTCTAGTGAGTATTGTGGGTGTTTTCACACGCAGTTTCATCTTCCAGGTAGGCAAGATAAGCGGGAATCAGAATGCTTTTCCTGCTCCTGTCCCTCTGAGCCTAACCCTGATCTCACTGATATGAGCTGGAAAATTGCACAGTATGACCTGAGGGGAAAATCCCTTACGTCCGTGTTTCAAAAGCGCTCACTGCTTTTGGATACCTTGACTATTTACAGTCGCAAGTTTTGCTTCTCTGTGAAAAATCATTTTATGCAATTTTGCAGTCAAGCAGTTTGCTTTCTCTCCTCAATACTGCACGTAACGCATAGCTTTAATGTTTTGCCACTTTCTGAAACAAAGTCATTTTGCTTTTCTCAGCTATAGGTCAGAAGTAAAAGCCAGGCAGGATGTGAAACCTGATATCCGGCAACCTCCATTTACAGACTACAGGCAGTCCTCCACAGACTATCGACAGCCTCCGCTGGACTACAGGCATCCTCCGGTGATGGATTACCAGCAGCCACCCCCTCTCGACTACAGGCAGCCGCCCTTGATAGATTACAGGCAGCATTCGCCTGACACCAGGCAGTACCCTCTGTCGGAGTACAGGCAGCCCCAGGTACAAACTGAAATACGTAAAGCACTCCTAAACAGAAAGCATTGGGGTTTGTAGGGAGAGATCATGCATACTGGTAAAAAAGCTGACATTATAGAAGAGAAAGGCACCTTTCTTGTTGTTACTCCGAGTTACCTTTTCTCTGTAGAGAAAATTACTTCAGAACCATTAATATTAATGAAGAACTATGTGCTCTGTCAAATAACATTGCATTAATAATCGTGTGACTCTAACGTTAAAGAAGTGCTATTTTTAAGGTACTGGAAACTTAATATAAGAGGTCTGAAGTAAGCTGCACTTGCATCAGCAGAGAAGTTTTTTTATTCCTAGGGACATAATACAGTCATCAAACTTAGGTCAGATTTGCATTTCTACGGCACTGTTGAAAATGAAGATTTTATGTAATATGAATGAATAAATAAATAAATAATAATCCTGACTGATAACATTACATTTCTGTTGGTAATAGTCTGGATGAGGAGAAAGGAGAAACTAGTTTGTGCAACTAGTTTCTTTGACATCAGGCATGACCTTACAAATTCCAAGAAACAAACCTTAGATGAACAGTTACTTTGGACAAGAGTCTGCTGATGACAACTATTTACTGACAGCTATGAAAATTCTAGGATTTACCCCAAAGTTCAGACTTTCAAAAAAGATCCGCCTTTCACCTTACATAAAGGCAGAAAAAAAACAGAGCTCAGAAAAATATTAAATAAGAGAATGTAAATTTCTGGACACTGTGTGCTGGAACCATATATTGATGGTTTCTATGTCCATATTTTCAAAGAAGTCAGACACAAAACACATATCAATGGAAATATCCAAATTCTTAAACAGGGTCCAGAGAACCCTCTGAAAATTGTATGCGTGTCAGTATCTACATAGCAAATCGCTATCCCCGTGCACATATCCTACAAGCCACTTCTTAGCATCTAGACTGCCTGTTTCACACCACCTCCAGTTTAATTCTCTAGCCACTGGTCTGCACAACCCAAACTTGCTCTTGTTTTTCTCCTACTCCCATGGCTTTTGCACTCCTGGCTGCCAATGGATCAGAAGCAACAGAGCAAGTTCCCACCCAGACCCCTCTATGGTGCTGGTAGTTAGGGTCCACCAAGGAAAAACTGGAAAGATGAATCTCAGTCTCCGCAGGACATGGAAAGGGTGAAACTCAAATCTACTTCCCACCTTCTCCTCAAGCACGTTTTAAACAAAGTGGTGAGAGTTGCTGTACTTCATAACTCCATGCAGTCCAGCCATGTCAAGTTCTGCTGGAAATTTAGGAGGCGTCTCTCCCACTCATTTTCAGTTCTGATGGTGCTTACACAGGAACTGCCTGCTACCTCACTTGCCAAACCAGCATTTCTTGCACAGATGCGAACGCTTACACTTTGATACCATGAAAGTATGGAAACCATCTAGAGAGCTTTTGGTACCAGGCAACTGCTGGATGATGCCCTTTCAGGGTGGTTTAGACTTAGGCGTTTACGTTTGGCTAATGTCTCTTTTCAGAAATGGCAAAAATCTGTCAGTGCAGAAGACCTTTGAAGGTCACTTTGCTTGTATCAATTGGATAGGTGCACGTTTGAAGAGGTGTATTTTAGTTTTCTTGAGTGTATACCATGACATTCATATGGTTAATTGTCTTTCATTTTATATTTATCTATACAGGACTTTGATTATTTCACTGTTGATTTGGAGAAAGGAGCCAAAGGTTTTGGGTTTAGCATTCGAGGAGGAAGGGAGTACAAAATGGATTTGTATGTGTTGCGGTTAGCAGAAGATGGACCAGCAATAAGAAATGGAAGGATGAGGGTAAGTAAAATGCATTGTAACATTTTTTTTTCAGCCTTTACAAATATGTTTGCTGATGGGATCAAAGAGAAAGTGTTTTTTTCATCTCTGATCAGATTTTAAAGAACCAATGCCAAACACCTCTAATATTATAAACTTGTCCTGGAAGAGTTGAAGAAATTACTTGAAACTTATATTAGGTCTGTGTAGTTTCTTTGTGGAATAAATGTATTACTTCTTGTTGATAGTAGCTGTTACTGTTTTGTACATTTTTCTCCTTATTCTTTTACTCATGTTTAAGCAACTCAAAAATCTCTGACAAAGAGTTTGGTATTACTTTGATAATAATATCAGGAAAATTAACAGTTACGTCTCTGATCACAAAAGCAAAGCGATAGCTATATGACACTTTTTGGAAAGCTATAAAACCTAAGACCTGGTCTGTGTTATTTTACTAATTTAATCAAGTTGTCTACATAGTGTTTGTTAAGTTTGTTTATTGACATTATTCAATCTTGTTTATAGGGATTGGTTTTCACTATTTGTCTGCATAGGCCTTAGTGTATTTGATTCCTGTATTGGTAGAAATCACAATAACACTACATCCAAATACTAAATCTAAAAGCATTCACTTAAGAAATTCCATGATTAAAAAAACTACTACGTGTATTGTGTAGGAATAATAACCTAATCAAAAATATATGTTTTTAATCTGTCTAGTTGTAGTAAAATCAACATAAAAAATTTGTTTATACATCTAATTAGTGCAGTCTTGTTGAACCAATATTTAATTATAAAGATGGGCAATGGAAATTGTGTTCTGTATGGTAGTAATGGCAGGTTTTGCAAATGTCATGGTTGTTACACAGATTCTGTTTCGCGATACTAACAATCTCTTCAAGTTTGACATCATGCTGAAAGAGTATTGTCATTGGTCTACATATACAATCAGAGACTTTCCGTATGTAACTCGGGAGTTTTAGTATGCTTCAAATCACTCTTAATTTGCCCACTTTGTAGAATTTTAGAAGTCAGTTAGTCCTCAGTCACACCATGGGGTGCAAACCCCCGGCACTGGGAGGTTGCATAAGGGAGCAGCGGCACAAGCAGTCCCTGTGACAAGGAAGCCAGGCAGGCAGCTGGTAACTGAGAACTACTCCCACAATATTTGTTGTGTGAAATATAGGTGAATTACTTCTGCAGCTAGAACTGTAACTCAAGAATATCTTCTCTGGTGAGTATTTTCATTCTTTCCTTCACTTGTAGCACTACCACAGCAAGATGTACATTATCAGCCATAACGTGATTAAAGATGAGGAAAAAGTTGCGCTTTTAATAAGCTCTGGAGTCATATATTTGGAAACATATGGCTAAGATTATAGAACAACAGAAGAACAATGCCTTTAGAGAGGGTTCATTTCAAATAATAACCTATATTAGGCAAAAAACCAACCTATTAAAATGTGTGCATCATTTGAATGGTCTGACTATCCACTCTGTTAATAGCCTAAGTATACCAAGTGTGTAACACAAGTACACCGCGTTTTTCAATTTCATTAGGAAAAAAGTCCTGTATCTTATAATGAAAAATGTTAATATATTTTCTAAAATAACTTATCTTAAAGCTGTTTTGTTGATATGGCCACAATACACAGCCAAGTGTTATTCTGGCAGATAGTTGTAACTGGGTTTTTTCTCCCCTTTAAAAGTGTCGTTCTTTGGAATCAGTTTTGCCCTCCAGTCTTGTCAGAGTCTTGTGTTGTAGTCTCCTGTTTAACAGCCGTTTTAACCTGACAGTCACAAATGGGTTTGGAACTTGCAATACTTTTATCTCCAGTGACCTGTAACTGATGGACAGCAGAAGCTCCAGAAACAGCTTTTTCAAAACAAAAATAGAAAAACAAAACAAACAAAAAAATTGCTGAAAGGAATAGAGTATATAGGAAGATGAGCAAAGAAAGCAGATTCTGCACCTGTATCTCCTTTCCTAAGTTTACATCTGCTGTCAATAATGCAGGATCATTCCCATTTCTTGCCTGGGACCACCAGCCTGCTTGCTGCAGTTGTGTATCTCTCTGTTTCACAGATGCACCTCTATAGCAAAATATGCAAAAATCTGTTTAGTAGCGCTTCTCGCTTCACATACCATGGTCTTTAAAGATCAGATTCTGTGATCCTAGGCTTTCAGAACTGGGCATAGTAAACCATGCTTATGTGGTAGGATCTTTATCGGGAGCATTTTCCAGCTAATAGTTCTTCTCATGATCTACTTATCCATGATTGTTTTGCTTCCTATTTCCTCCTCCTTGAATAGCCTTCTTTGATTTAACTGAAGCCTTACAGAACATGAAGCAGCTAACACAAGGCACAGATCATACTTATAGAAAGAAATAATGCATGTAACTAGCCTATTCCTACTCACCAAACCAAGAAAAGAAAAATTAAATCAGCTAAGCTGTTGAAAAAATGGGTGTAATAAATAAATGTATTCCACAGATAACATCTTGTTGTCAGTCTAGTTATAGCTAGCAAAAGCTCTGATAAAAGCCCCACATTCATATTGATATAAACCTCCCTCTTTTACAGAAATAAATAAAAGAATATAAAGTACTTTAAAGTAACAGAACTACATCTATACTAGTGGGTTTATAATTTTGTATAACTGAAGGAATGCAACCTCTAACCGAAGACAGCTCCAGACAGGCAAGTCAAAGTCTGCATGTTGTACGCTATTAGTGGGCACTGCAAAACCTTAGTGATGGGACAAGCCCAGCAGCTGTATTCCACCTGGACACATGCTAAAAACTGTGACAGTCTATCAGCACACATTCAAAAGATTCTGAGGTCTAAATAGATGCAAAAGTTAATTCTGAAAAGCCTACCACAGCAAAGGTTTACAGAACTTGAAACATGTGACTCGAAATACTTACAGTAAACTAAATGAGATTTCATGAAGAGCAAGATATCATACAAATTAGAAGTAATGATGAAGCACATTCATTTTATAGTCTAAGAAATAGACTATTAGAGAAAAAGTGGCTATCCAAAACTTTAAATGGCAGGTAGACTTGCTGAGACCTCTGAGTTCTAAAAATATATCTCCATTCTCCTTTCTTCTTCAGGATGAGGGAATACTAGGAATATAAGACTCTGTCACTCATGCCACACCATGGCAAAAAAGAAGTGAATAGGACCATGTCTGTGCTCTGCAACACAAGGATGTATTAAAAAAATCCAGAAAAAAAATGGAGAATTATTAATGCCTTTGATATCTTATATCCAGAACTAGCAGAGGTCTGAGCACATCAGGACTCCATTTCTCATGTAATCCTAACATAAGGAAAAAAATTTGAAACTAGTTGGTGTTGGCAATATTGGAAAATAAAACCACAAGGCCTGGTCTCAGAGTAGGGCCAGAGTATTGCACACACGCTGTCGGTGATAGTAGTATTGAGTTGAATCAGTCACCAGAGATGAGGGTCACAACACAACCAATGTGGAGCACAGTCCCCACAGCCTCTGAAGATTCAAATGCTACTGGAGACAATTTTACAGGTCTATTTAGATAAGGCTCACGATAACTCATATTTCTCTTCTTGTCTTGCATTGAGGACAATGATCGGCAGAGCTCTGCTTGCAGATCTCTATCCCTTCCTGCCTTAGAGACAGGCAACTACAGACTGCTCTCAGGAGAATTGTTAAGGATGGTCGTAGTGGTTTCTAGACGTGTGAGATATGATCAACAGATCTCTTATTGCCTTGAATGATATCTCCTGCAGCCAGCATGCTTATTGAAACCAGCATCAAACAAAGAGCCTGTGGCTGAGGGCTGCAAAGATACAGAGTATCTTGCACAAATGGGCTTAGTGAATGCAAAATTCATGAAGAACAAGGCCGAAATGTGCTTTTTTATACACAATGTGCACCTGTGTCATTTTGTCACTTTGTGAGTTACATCCTTTTTCATATCTTCCATGAAAGTCATACTTCTCAGCTCTGACATTTCTAGTTTCATTGTCTTGTCAACTCATTTTTCTCAGTCCATGTACACCAGTTAGCCCTATCTCTAGCTTCCTATATCTCCTAATACTACATTATTTTTCTCATTCTTTTGTAGATTTTTCTTCTATATTTGCAGAACAGACATCTGATATACAGGCACGGCAGAATTTTATACTTTCATGGCTTGCAGTCCTCCTTTGACTCTTCAATATTTTTTCCTGTTTGTTGTTTTTCCTGCGGTCTGTGCCCCTCTGTTTCAGTTGTGCACAGTTGGAGATAAAAATAGGCACAAGGGTCAGGAAGCTCCGACAGCGTCAATTATGAGCTTCTGTGTTGTTGCATAGAATTCTGCGTGGCCTTGCTTGGTCTGTTCTAGCTTGCTGTGAACCTTTCCCATGATAACAGAGATCACACCAACCTTATTTGTGGTTATTTGGGAAACTTCCTCCACCTACACCAAGAATTATTCCTAGCAAAAAGGAATAATTTAGTATTCAAGAGCCAAGGGTCAAAAAAGGCAGGTAGACGAGGGAGCCTGTCCCTTATTTGGAAGGAAACAGAACTAAAGTTTCAAATCATGGAAGGCATAAGCATTATATTTGAAACTGCTGTCAAAACCCATGTATGAGCGTTCGACAGCATTCAAAACTGACATTTCCCTCTTTGTAAGTGTCCTAAATACAAGGTCAGGCAACTTCTGTTTTTTTCCTTCTGACAACATGACTTGTGCAAAAAAAAATTGTGTTTGCAATAAGAGGGACAGAGCACCTATGAAAATCATAACCTGATTCTAAAGCCCTCTCTTGAGCCGAAGGAGACATAATTTTAGGTCCCCTTTGAAAAGCCTAGAGGTCAGGCTTCTAAGCAGTAGGGTGTCATGTAATAGTTGACTACCGCTAACTATGTCTCCGAGAAGCAATGAATTAGGATCAAGGTACTCTTCAGTCTTCTCCAAGGAGTAGGCAGTATGTAGGCAGCTATCCATCTGGGCTCTGTAAACACTGTATAACAGTGGAGTTTAACAAGGGAATATAAACCTATCTCCCTGGAGCAGGACTCTCCTGAACGTCTCCAGTCAGGCACCCAGAAATCACTTGAGCTATTCTGGATTTAATGAATAGATAGGTAAAGCTGAAAAAGCAGGCAAAGTTTAGAGAAGCTTTAGTTAATTATGTCCCTGCAGTGTTTGGAAAGGCTTTTATACCATGCAAAGCAGAAGTCTTTCTCTGTTGTGTTCATCATGTTGGGTTTTTTCCATTTCAACTTTCTTGATTGCTTGTTGTTGCATACATTTAGCTTGGTGTTCATCTAGTCACTTTATCACTGTATCTGTTTTTAGCAGACCTTGATTTCTAGGTTTTTAAAAGATCAAAGTCATATGTTTCCACCAATTAAGGAATCATTTCCTGTCTGAGGCTTGAACATAATACAGCTTCCACAGACGCTTCTTTTAAGTCCATGTCATCATGTGCAAAATGTCATCATTCTTTTTAAAATGTATTTTTAGTAGCTGTTTTCTTGCATCTCAGAGAAGATATAAAATCCAAGTAGAAATGGCTGGGCTGCCACATGTATTGTTTTGTGAGATTCCCATTCCACAGCCAAATTTTGTACCAGAAATCATACACAGTTCCTGTAGCTTCACACACAGGCACCTTCCCTTAATCTTTGTGATTCTGCTTTCCACGCATTACCACTACATCACTTCAATCTCTCCAGAACTGAGTCTCTGCAGGGTTGTCTCAGCTTTTTGTAGTCCTATTGCCAAAGGAAAGGGGTAAATATGAAAAAGCACTGATCGTCAGCAGGACTAATTTTTTCCTGTCAGAGACCATCCAATAAAAGCTCAAAAGGAAGAATGAACGATTTTTTACTCTACAGTAAATGCAAATCTTTAAGAGCATGTTGCCATGCAGACCCCACAATTTGCACTGGCTCCTCACTGGTATAGAGCCTCTCTTAGATTTCTTGTTAATGAAGAACAGAGCATCTGTTTGGGATGCTCCACCATTGATTAGCCCCACATTAAAGGATTATTTCCTACAGTCTGCAGTGGAATACAACTGAGGTTGCAGCCAGTAAGTACAGCAAGCAAGAAGTGGCTTAGCTCAGCTTGACAGTGATTAGGGGAAAAAGAACTAAAAATAGGAGGCAAGCAGTTGTCACACAGTAGAGAGAGAAGATTACAGATACAGACATTTATCTATCTGATCAAGAAAGCTGCAGCAAGAAAATGGGAAAAAGGCAAGAATGTCTTGATCAGTCATGACCTTCTTACAAACATATAGGGCAATCACTGTATCAAAAAATAAACCAAGGATTGACCAGTGTAATCCTTAACTTTTGCCATAGCAAACTTTGGACTCCTATTTTGGATCAGAAAGCAAGCTGAAGACTTTGAGATATACTGCTGAGTTACTCATGCAAATCTCCAAGTCTTAAAAGGCAGTGAAGTCCTATGTTCAGAATATTGGAGAAAAGTGGATATTGCTGTTGGAAAGCCCCTTGCAAGTTTATGCTAGTCACAGCAAGCATAAAGGTGGAAGGAGCAGTGGTAGGTCCTAAGAGCCACAAAGGTCTTCCCCAGGTGGTGTGCTGGAAGCAGTAGGGAGTCAGCTGCTGAGCACTTGGCATGAGTGAGGGCTTGAGAAGGCTGTCAGAAGCCCCACTGAAAAGTCACTAGTATTTTGATAGAAAATATTGATGTTCTGTCTGCACCTAAGGGACACAAGAATGCTCCAGGAGCATACAGTGTTCCACCAGCCTCTGTTTGACTAAGGTCTTGTGCAGACATCTGAAAGACAAATGCCTACAGAGTGATTCATGTCAGTTAAGTAGCCAATCTTTTCTACATAAGTAGCACTTACTCTTAAAACCTCTGGCATACCTGGCTTACTTTATGCTGTAATATAAATCTTACCTTTATACTAAGTGTTCAGTGAATGCCAACACTGTCATTACAATGGAGCACAAAGACAAAGATATTCTTAGTCCCATCCATTTATTCTGTGATTTGTGATCCCTCTGAACAGTACAGGAAGATGTTAGCCATGCTTTCCGACCGAACTGCATGTCCCTTTGGGGTAATCTCATTCACACACCAATTCCCTACTACATACATCACTGTCCAATCTCACTTGTAGTGAGACTGGGTGTGATTGATCTGAACTCAGGGAATTCAACTGGGATACTTGAGCGTAAGAGCTGTGTGCCAGCCTGTGGCAAGAGGAGCTCAATGCTGGGTTAGTGCAATTGGCAGAACTCAAGGAAGAATATATTGACACGCAGACATAAAGCTGATCAACATTCACGTGTCTACACAACAAAGAAATGCAAACTGAGGTCCTTGGGGATCCTGAATACATTTTGACAGTGTAAAAGCTTAATAAATCAAGAGTGAATTAACTGTAGGTGAACTATTATTCAGCATTTCTCCAAAAGGTTCTGTGTGTGTGTGTGTGTGTGGTTTTTTTAGAATTTGTTTGCAGAAAGGTAAGGAGAAAGAACATTCCTCTCGCATGGGTAATTAACATAATTATTGTGAAAATGTACTCAATTTGACACATTCAAACCATCCTTGTAGCTCTATGCCTAATAGCAAAATCCTGCAAGCCAGCTATGAAAAAGAACGAGTTAATAATCTTGCTAAAAATGGTTTAGCATGAAATTTTACGAATAAAGTACTTAGTTGGCAGGCAGGCACCATATTTATATCTGTATTTCATGGAAGATTTATAAAGGTTTTCAGGTCTAAAAAATTAATTAGCCCTTAAGAAATTAAGAATCAAGAATGTTAGCAAAAAATGAACACCCCAAATGATGCTGCTCTGATAACTGAAACACTTCGTCCAGCAACAGGAATGACAGAGGCAGCTGCATTTCTCTGTTTTCTGAAACCATAACAAGTAGATAATTGGGATAGATCTCCTATGAAGCTAAAAGGATACAGATGTTTGACCATCCCTATGGCCCACCCAGCCCAGTATCCTCACTCCAACAAAGTAGAAGATGCTTAGGAAAGGAATAGAGGGCAAGTTTGAAATGATTCTTCACTGGGTAGAACAACGTCCAAGCCCCTAGCAATCAGCAGTTTATGGATTTTTTTTTGTTATGCTGGAATTTTCATATTTAGTATCTAGGACTATTTTTTAACTATTTATTTGAATTCACTCTGCTTTTGACATTCCTGATCCACTGTATCAATGGATTCCAAAGATAAATGCTTGCATTGTTTGAAAAAAAAAAATCCTTATTTTGTTTGTAGCTACAACATGATAATCTTTTGATTGCTTCCTCATTCTCCATATCATTCCTTATTCTATTCACCTACATCATATCCACATTTTTCCCACTGAAGCTGACCAGTCAGTTCCGTCTTGCCTACGAAGGGAGCTGTTCTTTACCCTCAACCAGCCTCATTGGCCTCCTCCAAACCATTTCTCAGTCTACCACATTCATTTGAGGTGGAAGCACTGGAACAATCTGCAGTTTTCAAGATATCGGTGCTCCTAAATAACATAATGATGGCTTCTCCTATATTGTCTATCCTTTCTCTAACAGTTAATATTCTGTTTGCTTTTTTGACTGGGCTGACATTTTCAGCAAGCTAACCACAAGGACTATGAGATCTGCCTCTTCAGGGGTAATGGTTGATTTAGAGCGATTGTCTATGTAATTTTCCACATGTACTGTACTTAGCACTTAGCACTTAGCACTTAGCACCACTGAATTTCACCTGCTGCTTTAACACACAGTATTGGGATATCTTTTTACAGCTTTTAACTTTAAATTTAGATTTGACAATCCTGCATGGTATTGTGTTGCCAGCAAATCTTATGACCCCAATCTTCAACCTCTTCACAATGCCATTTACAAATATGCTGAACAGAACAATCACTATGGTAAGGTCTTCTGATTATGAAAATTGACCACTTATTTAAAGCTCTTTTTCCCTAGAATTTAATCTCTTACCTAGAAGACCCTATTCTTTCTCATCCCACAGCAGAGCCTTTACTGAAAGCTTTACTGTTAAAAGTGTTCTGAAAATGTCAGTATACTAACCAGATCACATTTATCTATATAGTCATTGACAGCTCCAGTGACCTGCAATAGATCTGTGAGGAATGGCTTCCCTCTACAATAGTCACACTGACCCTTCCCCACTATATCATCATTACCCATGTGCCAACTAACCCTCACCATCCTTATTGCTTCCTTCCGTCTGCTCAATTGAACATGAGACTCACTTGGTTACTTTCCAGGACCATCCTTAAAGACTGGTGTCACACTTGCCACTTCCCATTCCTCTGCTACTCAGCCATTTACTGATTTAGGCAGTAGATTATGTCCCATAGCTACTAGTTCAGCAGCTTCATATCCAAATTCCTTCAGAGTCAAGGATGAATGCCGTCTAATTCTGGTGGTTTCTTACTATCCATTTCAGCAGATTGTTCTAAAATCTTTGCCACTGACCCTGCAGTTGGAGCCAGCTCCTCAGACTCACCCCCGTGGCGAGCAGACCCTCTGTAGGAGTTTTGCTGTCCTCCTCTTAGTGAACATTGATGCAAAGAATTTGTCTAACTTTTTTCTGCGGGCTTTTCTACCTTGTGCCCAAACTATCTTTTGAGGTCTTGGTTCTCCAGCTCTGCTCCTCTGGTATGTTTGAAAACATATTCTTAACTCTTACATTTTAGCATTTTTCCTCCTCAAAAGCCTTTTTGTGGTTTTGTGTTTAACTTGGCAGAGTTTAGCTTCTTTTCTGTTTTGCCGTTTGGATGCAACTTTGGATGAAGCAGTCACCACGAATATTTATGCCCAGGCTTCTATGTAAGATCTATAAAATTGGCTTGTCAAGTCTTGAATTTGCTTTGCTTTTGCCTAATGGCAATTTCCTGAGAGCATCAAGAAGATACCAGAAAATTTTCTTCTTCCTTTTTAACAGTCTCTACTGGTTCCCATCCATGATTACAGTGGTGAATACACGCTATTACTATTACACTATACTACACTGAGTCATCCTAGCTGGATTTAAAAAAGGTAATGGTATATCAATTAACTCCAGTAGGATAATGAATTTTCCTTTTATATTTGACACTTTTAATTCACATATACATGAATTATCTTGCAGCAATGCTGCAGAAGACATCAAGTCAACTGTAGTGCCACAAGTCCACTTTGTTTTCTTGTTAGCCACCCACCACTGCAAACTCCTTTTCTCTCTCCTGCAGTGCCCATTCTCCGCAGGCGCTCGGCCATGCACGCTTTCTGTTTTCCAAGCTCTCTTTCTGTAATAGCACTTCTCATGTTTCTCCCTCTCTCAGGAAAAGGTGAAAAAGTGAAAAGTGAAAAAAGCTAGAGCACCTGCTGAGGAGTGGTGTGAAAGCCATTTCGTGCTCAGCCCACGTCCTGTGGCCCCTCTCTTCCCCGCACTGTGTCCTCCCCTTTTGGGCAGGAGGCAAGAGCCGCTCTCTGCAGGAACAAGGAGCCCTGCATTTCCAGCGGTAAGAAGCTGCAGCTGCTTACACAACTGGTTGGCCACAGAAGAAGAGAGTTTGTGACTCTCAATCTTCATGGGTGGTTGCTTCAAAAGTCGCATGGGACGCGTTAGCGTAATTCCTCCAAAGAGAAATGCCACGTCTCTTCCTGAGACACCCGGTCTCACACACCTAAAATGCACTGGCAGGGGTCCAAGACTAGAAGTACCCCATAGCTTTGCTCAGGCTACACATTACCCGCGGGATTTCCAGGCACTGCACATTCTCTGCTGTGAGGAAATGTGCACAGCAGAGAGCCAGCCGGTGCCTAACTCCAGGCAGTGATATTAGGGCTTGACAGTACTTGGAAATTCACCAAAACAGATATTGTGGAGTTGCTAGTCAGTCTCAAAGTACAGACAATCTCTCAGCCTTTTGGACTCATTAACAATAACAACAGCAACAAATAATATGCAAAAAATGTTTCAGTTATAAAAGCAGAATGCCTATATAAAAGGAATTAAGTGTAATTAGTCTCTTTCCTGAGGTTTAATTATAAAATGCATTAATAAAATGACAGATAGCAATGCCCTCTGCACAAATCATTTGAGGCTGCTTTTATCATTAAATTTCCTTATTTAACATAGAGTGAAAATGTGCATACGCAATTAATTTCATTTTGTGCAACCGGGAACTATACACCTGCTTAGAGATCATTCCTTACGCACTGACGGCAGCAAACGTACGCGAGGCTATTGTCGGTAGTTTAAAAGTACATTTGAGCAAGGGAAAGACTCTTTGCTACATTAAAGCTGTATGTATTTCCTTCTGATTTAGCCTGCTTCTGAAATTCTTTTTATAAGTATGGTTGGCTTTTTTTAACAAGACAGGTAATAATTACTATAAAATATGGTCAGAACAAAGACTCCACAGCTAAACTCACATGTACTAGAGGCACTTTATTCTAATGATTTGGAGAAGCTTTACAATTTTCTTTCTAATTAACCTATCAATAGTGATGTCACTTAAACTCTCCTTAGGAATATTATCTTCTCATTATTGCCAGAAAACATGCTGCCCAATTTTATAGCTCAGTTGTTCTTACGCATGGATGAAGGATCTGAATTAACTTGAACCGAAACGGATTTTTTTAAGAGACATTTCCCATACACACAAACTACTTTCGTAATTACATTTAGATCACTAATATTCAACTTTAAAAACATTAAGGCAGGGGGGAGAAGTATTCGGTGTTTACTTTGTGCTTGCACATTGTACGAACATAATAGAGGAACATTCTCCTTATCAAATGCCATTGGGTCAGGAGGAGAACCGGTGGGCTGGGTAGGCATTTATCCCAAACAGCATGGAAATTCAGCCAGGTCCACATTCTGTAGGAAGAAAGACACACAATGTAAAATCAATGTGTGTAAAATTGCCAGATTCATAGCTGCAAAGAGTGCGTTTCTTCAGAATACATGCAGCTCAGGCAGCAGCTGTGCAAGCTTCCCAGGCTGGCTTGCCAACGCACTTCAACCTTAAGCTGGTGGGAACGTCTGGAGGGTGAGGAGGCCGATCACTCCGGCTTTGTAGTCTTTACTGAAGACTGCCAGGAAGGTTACAAATCAGAGCTGATGCCAGTTAAGGGGGATGTCCCGCGATTCAGGGCCTGCCTGTTGGGAGCGGGAACGGGTCCATGGCTTTGTTTCGCACGACTGGCCACCAAACTGCTGCCAGCCTTGCAAAGGGATGCGTTCATTGCAGCTCCGTGCACGCATCCCGTGTAATGACACCTCTGAATTAAAGTTTATTCCAAAGAGCCGAAGGCGGTCTGTGGCTTTGTGAGATTAAAATATTGGATTTCAAGGGCTGTGCTCTCAAACCTTTTCCCTGCTATTTGTGGATTTAAAACTTGGTGATTAGGATGCATGCCTCCTCTCAGGCCATCAGGCAAAAATTGTACCTGACCGGCACGGAAGCTGAAGGCATTATTTTAGGGGTGGCTAACTCTCCATATGTGGGGAATTGTTTTTCCCATTAATTTCTTCAGAAAAATGAAGTCCATAAAATGTAAAATGACAGAGGAACTAAATGTCATGCAAAATAATAATGTTGCTACATTGAAGTGTATCTTTTAAAATATTCTGGTGTTTCCTCTGAAAAGCTTTTTATCTCCACAGAAGGCAGCTTGCTGAAATGACTCTTAAAAATAATGGTCTGATATTCAAATGTGTCACTTTCCATGAAAGGAGCTAATGGCACAGGTCATACCCAATAAAAGATTTAGACACTCGAAGCTTGATGCTGCAACACCTGCTAGATGGCTGGTGTCCCGCTAGATGCAGAGGGAAGATTAAATGTGTCAGAATGATATCCAAGCAGGCTGCAAGGAAAGTATAAAAGGTAACAAGAAAAGGCAACACAAATATATTAAAAGAAATATGAAGAACAGAAGAGGCCCATAGCTTACTGAGACTGTGGAGAAGGCTGAAATATTCAGTGCTTTGTTTGTATCAGTCTTCAATGAGATGTTCAGAAGGACCATAAATTTGCCATATCAACTTCAACAAAGACTAATTAGTATAAATCAGAATAAGGAGAAAACTGCGTAAAGGATACTTAGATTCAAGTGAACTGAACCTGCTGATGTTCATGTATGCTCCATGGCTAAGAAAAAGTAACTTCTAGACTATTAGTAATTACACCCAAGAATTCATGGAGGACAAGAAAGTTAGCAGCAGACTAAAGAAAGAAAAACATATTCCCTTTTTTTAAGGCCAAATAATAGAGAAAAGTTCCTTTAACTTTCATTCTCAGAAATAATCTGTGATTAATTATCAAAAAGTTGAAAAAATCCATGAACATGTAAATTGTTGATCTTGTCATATCAGTAATTTTCATTTCGAATTTCTGATTTTCTTTTTTATTTAGATTTCAAAATTAAAATTTCATACTAAAGCAGTCAATCTGATAAAATTCATTGAGTTGCACTGTGCTCGTTTCAGGGCAGAGACATCAGATGCACAACGTAGAATGGGGATAGCTGTTTAGACACTGGGAGTGTCTAGATAACTGTCTATCTTGTGGGGGATAATCTCGGAATCCAAGCTAACCACGAATCACAAAACAAATGTGTTACAAAAAGGCAAAGGTCTCATTCTGGGGACGTTATTAATAAGTGTTTTTCCCACATGTGAAGAATGTTATCATTTTGATCTGTTCTGCCTACCCCAGCTTGGTAATATCTCCAGTGTGGAGATGGCAGACAAACTTGAAAGGGTCCAGAAATCCAGAAGACAAGTGTAGAGAAATGTCATGTGTGACATAAAACTGCAGGAATCAACTTTTGATCCTGAAAAGAGAGTAAGGAGGATCCCATATAACAGGCACTGGTTCTTTCCAGACCTGTTTATGTCCTTACCCTTACCTCTGCCCTCACCTTGGTGCATCTTCAATAGGTGGTTCCTCTTAATCACTGGATTTAAAAAAGACAGAAATAGTCCCACAATATCTAAAAATCTATTCCACAATAGAAAAGAGGAGAGAGAAAGCAAAGTTGAATGTCTGGACAGAGAGAGAGCATACAGCATGGTTTCTTCCCATATCAAACATCAGAGAATCCACATTGGCAAGGGGAAGGAGGACGAGGTTATGAATGTTTAACTGCAGAAAAAGAAGAGTAGGAATTTGTACCTTATTAAACACATGGGGAAACACTCCTCAGTCAAGGTTTTCTCTTTTGTATGAATTCCCCAGATATGAGTGTAAAGTCTAATTGAAGCTTCTCTCAGGGTAAGAGTGTTGGCAACATTTCTCTTCCGTGTTGTTTTTCTTATCTAATCATCAGAGCTGTGCTTGTGCTGCAAAGGCAGTATAATTCAGTTATACATCAGTCAGCTACAATTAACCCGCTGCTCCTGCAACTATTCATTTTACCTCTGGTCTCACACTTTTTGAAGTAAATTTCAGAGCACCTAATTTTTGCAGACTTCTTTCTCTCCCCTCCTTTGGTCCCGTAACCAAGATGTTGGCCTTTTTTAAGCTTTGCCAGATTATTTGCACATAATATTTTATAATAAAAGAGGGAACTATCAAATCAGCTACATGCTGCCAACAGAGAAAAAAATATTTTAATCCACTGAAATACAGAAAGGTTACATTAATACAAGATAGTTCCTGCATATTGACCAATGAGAACAGAAGGCAGGCAAACAGCAAGGGAAAAATGTGACATTAACTTAACCTTTTTACATATTAAACTGTATTAAAATCTTTCTCTCTTTCTGCTCCAGAGTGCAGAGGATTTTATTTGAAGGACTGTATGTGCTCTAAACAGCTTTCATCAGTACTCATTTTAATGGTTATTTATCAAGGAGTCTTAAGAACTCCTCCTTCATTTGATCTAATCTAGCACTTCTTCTCTCAAAACATGCTAACAAGATCGTTTCAAATACCTTCTGCAAAACACGGTCTATCCAGGCAACATGACACAAAAAAGAGCTGTCTTTAAGCCTCTGGAAAATCTGAGTTTATTTTTATAGGATTTCCACCAGAGTTTAATTGTTTCATGACATTTAGAAAAAGGTTTTCCCAAACTGGTTGAATTTTGTTTGTATTTGCCCTGACTAGTATCCTTGTGGGGATGCTACAAATCTATCTTCTGTCTTTGTGCTACACAATTGGTAAGAGAGATTTTTCCATTTCTGCTCTGAGTGTGTGCAGCAACTACATCCTACCAGCTGCTCCAAAGGTCAGGGTGATGTGAACAGCCCTGCATGGCCAAACCCAGGGGACATCTCTCCACAGTCCAGAGAGCACCTGCACTGTGTGTCACTGTGACCTGGATGTCATCAGAAGTGTCTAAAAATGCATACTGCATGGTGAAACCAAATTCATTCTTCCTAACAGAGAAAATCCGCTGAGGAAGAAATTTGCACTGCAAAAACAAGGCCTTTTTGCACAAAATAATCCTGATTTTTTTCCCCCACTGCTAAGCCTGCAGCATTTACAAAATGTGATAGCAAGGCTGAGAGGTTTTATTCGGATCAATGGCTTTTTAGTTAAGTGAAGTACTGGCACAGATTGCGTACAGGATCCTGGGAGAGTTCTTAAAATAGGCTGCAACATCTATTGACAAGGTATGAATTCCAATTGAGAAACACTACCATAGTGCTTTTAGTGGCATTCTTTCTTTCTCTGAACAAAAGTAGGGACTAGATAACTTCTTGACATCCCTTCCACTTTTCTTTGATGCTAGGAGTCTTGTTGACATTTCATATTATGCACAATTATTTGGTAAATACTATATTTCAAACTCAGGAAGAAAGGAAAGCCTCTGAAGGATTATGCTTTTAGTTGACAGAAATACAATAGTAGCAAAGAAAACATGCAAACCAGAAAACATTTCAATGTCCAAGGCCAGCAAAGAGCTGATTTTGTCAAGACAGGCTTGTAAGAGGAAAAGGAAGTGCCCGTCATCTTCAAATCTGTATCGTCTCCCTGAAACCCTCTCCAGGATGTGTGCAGCATTGTTATTTTAGTGTAGTGGATGCACACGGTGCGGAAGCCATAAATGCAGACCAAGGCGGCTGTGATCCCGCTGAGCAGATGTGCCCCTCTGGCACTGGTGAAGGAGTTTGCTGAACTCACTCAACTGAGACCCTCACACACCCCTCTTGGCTGCCCATCACCTGGACCAGCACCTCTGCCAGCCCCAGGAGATCAGCCGTCCTTCTGGGCTTCACCTGGGTCACCCCTGCGATGGGGCTGGGAGGCTTCTGCAGCACAGCTGCAAAACATGGGCTCCAAAGGCTGTGGGCTGCTAATACAAGGCTCACACCTCGCCTCACCGTGTTGCTCGTTTAACTCTCTCACAAAAAAAGTGGGTGGCTGTGGTACTGCAGCACCAAACCAGCTGTACGGCTGCCGGCTAGTACACGTGCCATCTGCCATGCCGACCAGGCACAGTGGAAAGCAATCGCTCCCCTATTCACGGAGAAGGTTTCCAGCATCGAAAGCTGGCTCTTCGCACAGACAGAAGAGAACTGAAACATCCCAGTGGGACGCAAAGCTGGGAGGGAGATGGGAGACGCAGACAGCAGTGCCCCATTTTATAGCTGTAGAAACAGAGGTGGAAAAATAATAACGAAGCTAACTCTGACTGGAAAGCCAGCCAGGAGATGAGTGGCAGAAATCTGTAATCAGAGCCCCGCAGTCGGCTGCTCTAACTAGGCAGCTCAGCCAGGGGCTGTGCTTACTCCGAGCAAAAACTTTCTATGGGTAAATAGTTCAAAGCGTGCTCCTGTAAGAACTCCAGCAAATCTGCGTGATCTGTGCCATAGCACTAACCTTTCTTTGTTTAACAGTTTGCTTCATAACAACTCTTAATTTTGTGTGAAACTTTGCTACCAAGATTTGGATATTCAAATGATGGATCTTTGTATCTGTGCTTTGAACCTCTCTTTTCTGTATGAAAACAGCAAGTTAAATGCAGCAACAGTCTTTCTGGGCCCAAACAACACTGCAAATTAAAGGGTAACACAGATAACATTTCCAGTGATTCCAACATATCAAGCAATTCAAAAAAGCCTCTTACATGTAGAAGACATGAGGCAAGTTACAAATGTATTACACTGATTTCAGCAGAAGACGAGCAGCATTTGATATACCACATTCAGAATCCACTTTGGAGGTTATTTAATCTGCCAGTAATATCCCTCAGACAGACAGGAACAAATTTGCCTTGATGTGTCTGTCTGTCATTCAAGTAACCTGTGATCCATCGAATATGTCTCTTTCTGAAACGTTCATTTTCCTGCAATTCTGTCTGACTCAATATTCTTCTTTACCTGACAGGTAGGAGATCAAATAATTGAAATCAATGGAGAAAGCACAAGGGACATGACACATGCCAGAGCAATAGAGCTAATCAAGTCTGGTGGCAGGAGAGTGCGACTCTTGTTGAAACGTGGAACAGGCCAGGTCCCAGAATATGGTGGGTTTTCATCTTTACATTTTTCTATGTGCATGAACCTATATAAATAAATTATATTGCTTTTGGTTAAGTAGCAATTGCAGATATTTATATTGTAATGTCCTGGGGCACATTAATTATGGGCTTAAGTGCTTACCTGAGTAGAGGTGGACTTATTCACATGTTTAAGTGCTTCCTTAGCTCAAAACCATATATGTGTGTACATCACTGTCTGCTGCCTTCCCAACACAGGCAACAGCTTATAAGATGTGCATAGGAGGAAGCACTTTGAACTCTTTGGGAGACATCTCTGAGTGTGCTGGGAGTTGCTGATTTGTCCATAAACTGTCCTTTTCTTCCTCTATTGGTACTTCTCTGCACATTTTGAATCACAGCAGGTGATCTTTTTGCCATGCAATTCAGTGGCTCAGGTTTAAACTCAAAGCATTAACAAGAATGTACTTCTGTCTTTGCAACCTCGCCCACTGTGTTACCTCTGACAACATACGCAGATGATTGAGTAGAAGCAAGCTCTGAATAAAAGAGGAGACTTTGCTCATTGTGGTGAGAAAGCAGGATCCATTCTTCTCATGTTTTGTTTCAGGGGGACTTCTAGGACTTTTTTGAGTATTTAAAAAAGTATGAGTCATTTAGACAATATAGAAACCTTATTTTGGTACTGAAAGGACAAGAAGTAAAAATAAATTATCCAAAGATAATTAAAAGACAAAAAGTTCTTTTTAAAAAGTGAAATCAGGGCTTACTCTAAAGTGTAACAATATCATATATTTACCTAAGTTCTAAGGCCTGAATTCTCACAGGAAAAGAGTTTTTTAATGAAAATTCCTTGACTTCGTTATGCTAAACTCTATGAAGCTTTTCTAATGTTACTTTTGAAGTTCTAGCATCATTTCCCATTAAAACCAGAAATTGCAGTAGCATATGAAAAATTCAAAGCAATACTTAAGCTTAACTGTAGGTTCAGGTCAGTCCTTGTTACCAACATAAACTCATTACCTCTGTTGGAGACATTAAAGTCAGCTCCACTGAAAGTCAATGCTTTGCCGGCTGTCAGTATACACGGTAATTGCACCATTTTCTTCTCTAAACTAGTGTCAGTTCTGTTGCTGGGGCAATACTTAGGATTGTGCTTGTTTTGTTTTTTCCCAGCTTTCAAGAGTTTCGAATAAGAACAGCAAAGATGGGCCATAGCCCACCCATCTGGTGATAAAGTTAGTGACTTATACTTTTGGTCAGTAGGAACGAAGCCAAAATGGCTTTCAGGATTATGATAAATTGGTACTAAGACATTTAATAACAATTTCAACCAATGTATAATCCTTTCAGGGAGACCTCCAACAGAGATTCGGACCACCTCCAAACCTCTTTTGTAGGGAGAGGTACATTTTCATGAAAAAACAAACAAATATCCAGGACTGCTATAGCAGTAGCAATCCTTCTCAAATAGCAGAACCATATACCGGCAGGTCTCTGCTTCCTCAGAAAACAATTTAATCTAAGGAGGGTCACAAGAGACTGCTATGAGCAAAGAATCGATTGCAGTCCAGAACCATTTCAAATCTGACTTTCTTAAGATCCCAGTTCTGAATGGCCCTTAAATCTAGGCTTACAGAGATCCAAAATAAAATTCTATATCTTTATGATATTATAAATCTGTACCTTATTCCAGAATCATAAGAAAATATAAATGGATTTTTTAAAAATTCAGTGTAAATAGCATTGTTTTGGGAAGTCTCCCAAAAGCTGTCAATGTGCACAAGCCCTCCCTTCCCCAGAAGAACATGAGTAGGACGTACAGATAAACCACTACAAATCCAGGCACGGTTTATAGCGCTACCAGAAAGAAACAACACAACTTCAGAGGACTGTTTAAAGCCATGCTCACCACTAGGAAAGGCATTTGGAGTGCTAAGCATCAGTTGTGTAAAAATGCAGATTACTGTGATATACATGTTGCTGCAAAGAAGTGCTGTTTAATCAGATCGTTTTCCTAGCCATATCCCCAGCCTGCAGCTCCATACAGGAGGAGAACTAAGTAGCTGTGCTTGAAATCTGTGTTGTCCCACTGTACTGAAAAAGCAGTAAAAGTGTTCAGGAATTAATTTCTAATGTATACACATTGCATCACAGCAAAGGAAAACAGTCACATCCTGCAGTTCTTAATATGTGCACTGCACAGGCAGAGAAATGTTGGTGCTGTATCCAGTCTGCAGGCAAAATGGAAGCAAAATGAGAAGATGCCTCTTGAAATTAACTGAGATATTAAAAAGTCCTCCCTAGGTCATTACCCAAAGCAATGAGAAATACTCTAAGAACAAACAGAAGGTGCACATAAAAATCAACAACAGCCTGCTTAGGAAGTTTAAAACAGAACTTAACAAACAGAAATTATTAAAACCAGAGGGCACGTCTCGAGAAGGCCAGAATCTCAAGGGTAAGTCATAGTTTTGCAAAGAACATCTGTCGGAGTATTAATGACAGAGACCCCCAGAAAAGACTGTCCTTTCCAAGTAATGGAAAACCGAATGCAGAGAAGATTGTGACAATAAGCTCAAGAACAAAATGGTCCTGAGGGTAGTAGACAAGCTAGTCAACATTTAGTAATTCCCTCTTCTTCCCAGCAGAATTGCATGGTTGAGATGTAACAAGACTAATTGGAGCTTTTTTTACTGAAATAATCAGCCTTTTTTTTTTTTTTTTCCAGCAAGTACATGTCAGAAATATTTCTTATTCTCATCAGGGTCCAGCTCTGGAGACCATCAATGAGAAATAAGACTTAGTTGAATATAAAAATGTAAGGCTGGAGGACTGAGCTGGTATGTGGGTTGCAACGGTGATGTGCAGCAGAAGTCTAGGGAGGAATATAAAAGCAGAGCAAGTGTACCAGGGTCCTTTCCTGGATATTCTCTCTTGGTCTCTGACAAGCAAAATGGTCAAGGACTTCCCAAGTCAGCTGTAGTAACTCTGTGTTTAAACACCTTTCCAACAGCAGTGCCATTCAGACTCAGCACTAAAAGAAGGAAGCTTGTTGTCTCTCAGTCTTCAACTTTTTTATTTTCCTTGTGCAATATAATCAATGCTTTTTAAATTCCAGAGCCACATTTCTGTTAGTACAAAATATGACGGTATATATTTAAGTGCAAGAAATATCAGTGTTTGAATGATGACGTGATTGGCATCAGTAAAAGCAGTGTTAAGGAAAAAACATCAATGGCAGGAAAGTGATCTGTGAAAGAAAAGAATATGTATTGAAAAGAAGAAAGCACTCAGTGAAGAAACTAAGAACAAGCTCCTGGGAGGACGTAAATCTCCTGAATGAGTTATGTCAGTTTATGCTGCCTGGAAATCTGTCCCTACAAGTACATCTCAGAAAATTCTGGCTGAGCTAAAGCACTATTCAAACCTAGGGGAAGAAATAAAGTGTGTTGCAAATGCATCATTTACCTCAACTCCAGCTGCTGATTTTGCTTGAAAACAAATGCCAAAGATCCCAGAGCACTTCAGAGGGAGAGATCCCCATGTAGCATGCACGGTAGCATCAGAAGATATGGGAAGGAGCAGGGGTATGATTAATGCTCCAAAACGATAGCTGATTTCACAGCAGGGTGCAACAAAGGAAGCTTAGAAAACAGATGTTTTATCACGCAGCATCTCAGAACATGTTTGCTGAGGATAAGGATAGCCAGAGGAACTGTGCTTCCACTGAAGGTGAATTATCACAGCTCATCCAAACCCAAAGAACGTCAGCATCATGTTTCATAGGAAATATTCTGCCAGCCATGTTCTCCAAAGAAGATAAATCATATTACTGTGCAAGAGACTGCTGGGAAACCTCATCCCAAAAATTACTTAATGCCCTGGGAGTCTGGCTGGAAGAGGTGTGACGTTTCGTACCTGTCACAGGACACAAAATTCATGGTCATCACTGTAGCACTGAGCACTTCTCATCCTGGCATTAAATGCAATTTAAATAAAATGACAGACCAAGATTTTTCTTGCAATGGCTGCCTAATTCCCTGTGTATGTATCTACCTAAGAGGTTATTGACTTCAGCAGGAGCTACTGGGTGTGAAGCACTTCTAAAAATCTGTCTGCTGACACTGTGGGAGCCTAATTACAGATGCTCCTATTTTTCAGGCCTTAGCCATAGCTGTATAAACACCATCAGAAGGACACAAACATTGCACAGCCAAGCATTGGCATGAAGCAGCATCCCCAAAGGCAAAACGTGGGAAAACTGTTCACAAAATCCCAAAAATAGCAACATTAAAGATTAAGTAAAACTAACAAATCACAGCCTCTACATCCAGCAATGAGCTCTGCAAGAGGCAAGTTAATTCTAATGACGGATCGGCCCCAGGAAGCTAGAGTTTTCTCTGAGAACCACCACTATTTTCTCTAAATATCTATGGAAGACGGTCCCGTGGAAAGCCTGGGATGTTTCATTCTCAGTCCCAGCAGTCCTGGCAGCTTGCTTCTTCTGGCTTACTGCTCTTAGCATTTCCTCACGGGAGCTTTCATGACTCAAAGCTACATTAAAATATGTAAGTTCCTAGAAGTATCTGAAAGCAATGAGTCTTACGAGCAAATAATTGCAAACAGAGTGTAAAGGTGGAGGAGGCTGAGGTTAACACTTGTAGGTGGAACCCATTCCCCTGGCAAGGCACAACCTCCTTCCCCAGCTGCTTTCTGTCTGGCACTGCAGAGGGAGCAGAAACACTGAATGTCACCCGTAAGGAACATCTGGAAGAAAGTTAATTCATTTCCCTTCCCACTTTCACAGCAGGACTTCAAAATCATACTTTCTATCAAGTTTAGTAGTCTTTCACTTAGTTTTAATTTCCATAGGAGCTCCTGCAGAAAGTTGTAAGTTTTAGAGACTCCAGCCCATTCACATCGAGATTTTGGAAAACTTTTCCATTGCCCTCTCTCGGAAGTCTTGATCTGGCTCTGAGTTTGCTGGGTCATGCTGTGATGCTAATACACACAGAGCCAAGAGAACCAGAATCAGTGAGGTTTGGTGAACAAGGAATCTGTGTCTCGGGGGTGGTTGGTGCTTTATGGATCTACACAACGGTGATTCTTTCCCGCTGTCCCCTGCCCTTGTTGAACTTTGTTAAAAGAGATGTCCTGGGGTTGCAGTGTGCATTTTTGGAATCTCTGTTGCTTCACACAATGCTAAATTATGTACAAAACTCACTCCATGGATTCATGACATTCAGGCGATTTTACAGAACTGGAGTTTAGATTCAGTTTTGGCTATTTAAGGGAGGAAAAGTGCTGTATGCAAAAAAGTAGTTTCAGCACGCACAAAATCATTGCTGGTTAACAGATAAAAGCTACAAGTTATTTAGCAGTAAGTCATTTTTGAAGGACCTTGAAGAAACTCTCGACTCATGTTTCAGCACTACCCCACCAACAAAAACCAAAAAATGTCAGAGTTGATACCAATACAAGGATTTTTCATACAAATAATTTGGCACAGTCCTTAATTGCATTAAACCCTTTGCTTTTGATTTGCTATGACTCCTTCAGAAAGCACCTCAAGATGTACTCTACATTCATAGCCCAGGTGAATCGACATCTTGAATATATATGCACAGTAGTTTCAGTCATCCACTAATATTTAGACTTACAGCATGCTTATTTGTCTTAGCTTTACAGAATTACTTCTTTCCTGTTACATATAAGCTTTTTACTCAGTTGTTCTAAACTTACTAAGAATTCTCTGCTCTAACAATAGTAAAATATCTGTATGTCACTGGTTCCGTTAATTCTAATGATTGGTCCTAGGCTGTTCCTCCCCTTCCTTTAGGAATGGTACCTTCCAGTCTCTCCATGTGCATGAAAAGTGACAAGCATGGGTCCCCATATTTCTACTTATTGGGCCACCCTAAAGACACGGTTTGTAAACTCTGCATGTATATTATCTTTCTCTAATACACTTTTGTATCTCACAACTGTTAATAGTCCTTTCCAATTTTTTCTTACACGCTAGCTCGCTTAATAGTTTCTACAGTATTTGACTTTTCTTTCATAACTGATTATCTTAGATATCAAAACAGCTATGCATTTTACAAATGTCTTTTAATATCCTAGATAACTGGTTTTTCATGTTACATTGCTGCTAGTGCAAGAAACGCAGCCATAGGTCTGCTATATATCTGCTTTTTCTCATGACAAAAAATTATCCTTTGAATATGACTTTTCAGGTAGAAAATCTTAAACTTTTGGGAACCAAAGCCATAACTTTCCCCTTCCTTACGGTACTTGGCTTGTGAAAATATTAGCAATATGAAGGTGGAAGTTAGATGCTGATCTCAAACAATATTTACATGCAGCCTCTCGAAGAAATAAGTAATGTAAAATTGAAGACTTTTTGGAACATGCTGTAAGGAAATACTCATTTTTTAAACCCAGTGGCTATGCTGAATTTACACATAGCATTTTGCACTTGATTTCAAGCTATTTTCTTCATAAATCAGATCCAACCGCACAGATTGTTCAGATGGATCAAATTTGTAATAGAGTCATGGCCCATAAATGATATTTGGAAAGCAAAGGAAAAGGAAAACTTATTTTTCCTAATTTTTTTATTGATTGCTGTCATCACAGAAAACACAGAAGTGTTCACATGCATTCAGTCTGTCTGCTGCTGACTTTGCACAATGTAGTATATTTGCTGAAACTATAAGGCCACTCTCACACTATTGAAGTAGACAGATTGGAAATAGAAAGGGCGTTATACCCAAAGGTATCTCCCTAGCCTTTGCGCAGCTCCTCCAGTGTGATGCCCAGAGAATTCCTGCCCCCAGCACCCAGGCACTAAGCTGTGCTTAAGGTATCAGCATTGGGCATGCAAATCCGGGTGATCTAATCGATTGCTTGTGTATGTTTCAAATTACAGTTTATTTCCAATTTGTGTCTATAAATAAGAATTTTCTGAACACAGACGTGTCCCTATGCTTTGCTAGGGCAGGGCTGGACATGTCTAGAGGCCATTTGAATATTGCACCCATGTCGTTCCAGCTTGTATGTCACCATCGGAGAGCTCCTAACAACAAAGAAGTTCCTGCATCCTGTAGAAAACTGAATTGCACCATTCTTTGCAGTCATTCTCACCTTACTTCTGCTTTGTTCTTCACTGAAAGCAATTCAGAGAGATCAGGAGGTTAAAAATCCAGGCTGACATTAGGGACATTGTGCAAGTCCCAGCTGTCAGGCATAGGAAGTTCAGTGAACTGCAGTTCCATCACAAGTGTTAGATATTTATAACCACAACTTTCTATGCATTATCTTTATTTTTCCTGCTGTAGCATAACAGACACAGGAAAAAAGTCTTTTTTCCTGAAATAAGTAGAAACATAAATCCTCTATAAATACAGCTAAAGTTAGTTTTGCACAGCCACTCAGTTGTGAATGGTTCTGATTATTTATTTGGCAGGAAGTGTTAGGATAGAAAGTTTTTTCCCAGTAAAATATATCCAGAAAATCAAAAGCAATTTAGTTCAGGTCAGCACCAAAACCGAAATACTTGATTGACAAAAAAGTAATAACAAGTCAAATGAAAATATGTGTGTTATAAAATGTTTCCATTTCAGGTGGTTTTAATGAAACAGTTTTGAGGGTAAGGATTTTCCTAAAGAGCCAGTTTTGCAACGGAGCTTTTTCTGACCAAAATTGAGGCTGTGATGCCATTTATTAGAGCACTGACCAAGGATGTAAGTCAAATCTCCTGATGTAGAGCAGATATATTGACCGTTCTAGTATGCCTCAGGAGAGGCCACTACCATAACATCATAGTGCAGTCTGTTATGAGTCCGCATGTCTCCCACAGGAATTGTTCTATTTTGTATAAATAATCACTTATGGAAGATGATCAGCAGGCTTACCTGAAGTTATGGTACAGGAGAGATGCAGGTGCTAGAAGGTGGTCTAGAAAGTACATCCAGATCAAGTGCCTGTGCTTTCTTGCACCATGGGTTTGGTAGACCTTACTAGTGACCACTGCATTTGTATTTGCAAAGGTAGATGAAAAATTGGGAGCTTATACTGTGTTTTTATTGTTTTAATACAGTTAAATCCTTCAGAAACCTCCAGTCAGCTGCAAACTGCATTTTTCTAGATCTTTAATTCTCTTAGTATGTCGGATGCTTTTATATTTGTCTAATAAATTACTAAAGCATCTTGGCCTGTACCTTCAAGCCAGATACTCCTACCTGTTCAGAGTACTGATCAGATAATCCAATTCATCCTTTTTTTAATGCTCATTTTATAAATCTCTAGAGCTGAGGTTGGGTGTTATTCGAAACTTGAACTACCCCATATATCATTCATCTGATGTGAGTGCAAAAATCAATAGTCATTTTGGAAAAGTGCCCTTTCCTTCTGTGACCACCTTGGTGGAACTGCAAACATTCATTCATATTCCTGCTGCATTTCCAATACCACCTTCTTCTTTCTAGCAATACCAACTTAATTTCAGGAACCTGTGGTGTGTGGGGAAAAAAAAAAAAAAAAAAAGGACTAACTAAATGAATCAATATACTGGTTAATAAAATTGGTCTAAAAACATCAGGCAATTTAAATATGGGCTCCCAAAGGTTCTAGTTGTTTTGTCGCTATGGGTAAAAACTATTCAAGGACAAAATCGAATATTAAAATTTGCTTTACAAACATGTCTTTAGTATTTAATAAATATGTAGTATCTAGCAGGAAAGTAGAACATCCTTCTGTTAAATAACAGTGTATGTGTATATCGGTGTGGGTGTTATAGTTATTTCTGTCTTACAGCAAATTTCTATTTTAAAAGATCTGTAGACCTTTTACATAGGTATCCCTTGATATAGAAATAGAAAATACAGTTTTGAAAGAAAGAGGCACACATGGGAAGACATTTTCAGTTTTGTGGCAATGTTTTTGAGCTTCCAGGGAAGTGATACTTATTCCTTACTTTCTAAATGCAAAAATACTGAGTCCTTTCCATAGTCCTAAACATTGCTTTGGCAATTACGATCCCAGTGGCTTTGGCCAGCCCAGCTGAATTCTCTAACCCATGCTTCCCCCATCTGTATAACGGGGATAGTAATATTTACTTACCTATCTCATGGGAGTGTTATGGGGATTAATTATTTAATGCTTGAAAAGCACTTTAAAGATTAAAATTCCTAGTCGACTACTCAGTATTATTATTAAAGCAGAACCTCACTAATCCACACGCATTATAATCTGCACCAAAATTGGCAGAGTCCCCCCATATCTGAGCAAAGATTTAATAATAAGGCTGTTGAGCAAGTTCTCTTATTACTAAGGCTTAATTATTATAATATAATATTCTGGAGTAGATTTACTAATATGGTGTAAAGTGTAGATAATTACAGCTAAACTACAGTGAATAAAACAGATGAACAAACATTATCCCTGGTTTTGTTCACAGAAACTGGCAAGCAGACTTACCAAAGAAGGGAAAAGTCCCACCCACAAAAGTTTTTCTAACTTTTTTTTGGTGACTTCCTGTATTTCCATCCAGTTGACGATATTAGAAGATAAGCACCCAAAATACAGGGCCTGAAAGAACACAGCCGTCCCCCCGTCACCACAGCATCCATTTTTCCTTTCTTCATGTAATCCAGAGCAATAGGAAAAACAGGAATTCGGTAATACTTACTGTATCTTTGCAGTTTGCCATAGGATAAAGTCCAGGCTTCTGCTATTGCAGCATAACGTGCCATAAAATCCGTCTCCTGCTGCTCATTTCACAGTCCCTCCCATTTGCAAACTCACAACGGGCCCCCACTTCATAGCTAGACTGCATCACTCCGACTCGTTCTTGATCGGAGTTAGCTTCCCTGCGTGTCTGTGATGGTTACCTTACTACATAGAGCTCCGTGTTGAAGGGGACAGTATGAAAGCACAAGCCTTTGTTCCTGTGGCCTTGACCAATAATTCTCATCACGAAGGCTGTGCAATAACGGCTTTAGTGGCCACACTTCAGGGCATCTAAAACTGGTTCCACATCTCTTCAGCGCAGTCAGTTTTCTGCAATAGCATGCATTTCCCCCAAGGAGAGCGGAGCCACTCATCTACATTTTTAAGTAAACAGTGATTTGGAGGGGTCAAACTTCATACTCTTTAGAAGGACCCAGAAACTATTGTGTGTCCTCCTCTGGCTTGACAGGAACAAGCACATTTTATCTTTGTATCTCCCAACAAAGACTCCCTCTCTTAGAATATCAGCTGAACTTCAGATACAATGGCTTTGAACCGATTTACATGACTTTTTTAATTGATCTGCAGGTATAAAAAGTTTGGCTTTTTAACTTGCTTAAAAGAATCCGTAAGCAGCCATCAGCTCTTTTAGGAACAAAAGCACAGCCATGAAAGTACGAAAAGTTATATAAAAGTACAACAAGAGGCAATCAAGCTGTATCAGAAAAGCTTTGCCGGTGGCCTGGTGCTATGATACCAAGGACTAAATTAAACTAACAGAGCCTCTTACGGCTCTAGTCGTTGGCATCTGAAATTTGATGAGTCTAAATAGTCACACAGAGAGTAACGTAAAAAAATGTTATTCCAGCCATTAGAGAGGAGAAGGCAAGCTTTGCCCATACAGGGACTTGCAGCTGGTCCTGCCTTTGCCCTTCTCACTGTGCCATCCCGTGGTGCAATTCCCGGCTGATGCTTTGTGGTCAACCGCAGGGAGAGGTCAGCAGAGCTCACGGCCTCTGTCAGATTGGTTACAGCTTGTTACTCCGAGCTTGGGAAAAAACCCTCAGAAAATGAACTGCTTTTTTTTTTTTTTTTTTTTACTTTGACAATATGAGGTAACTATCACTCTCCAACCGACGCTTAACGAACATGACCATAGAGCATGTTATATTTTGTTGAGCTACAGCAACACATATGCAACCCAGAATTTTAAACATCTGGGTTTTCTAACAACATGTAGTTTGTGTTTACTCATTAGGAGCTGAATATTACAATGTGACATTCATTTATTCGTGCACTTCCATCTCATTATACTGTTGTCAGAGAAAATTGTCTCAGCATCCAAAAGATATCAGATACCACAACAGCCCCAACAGCAAGCATGGTCCCAGGGTCAGTGCTGCACCTTCAGTGCCCAGCGGCCGCCGGTCTGAAAAGAGTTTTCTAGAGAAAGACTAAATTAATTCTGCAGCTTCTGCCCTAAGCAGGATGGGAATACTTATTCATGAGCATTGTAAATAAGGATGCATTCGAACCAAGTTATATGTTTTGCTTAAGATCCTGCTGAGATCTTAAGTGAGAACCGCCAACACTCAGCGCCTACCAGAAACAACTTTTCTAGGGGTGCTTCATATACAGTCAAAATGCTCTGAGTTCCTCACTTATTAAATAAATTTTATATATTATCTACAAAGCTTTAATAATGACAGCTATTTATTGACTGGACAGGATGTGATGCCTACCATTAATGCCCATTTTAGCTGTGATAATTAATAATTTTAATATTTAAGTTTAATTAAGTGTGTAATATCCAACTCTTAAATTATTCAGTCTCTGCAGAATGTTTTTCATTAATAACACACATTCTATTAACATATTTATGAACACCTTTTATGACTTAATGTGGCTTAATTCTATTAATAAAAACTAATTTTAAAGTCATTATCTTTTTTAATTATACGGTGACTTACAATGTAGATTTTCCTGCTCCAGCATGGTTCTGGAAGAGAACTGCTGAGGTTTCTGCAGCTTCTACCCTACTGCCTGACCACACAGGAAAAAATAAAACCTTCTTTACTGAGGGGACGAGGTTCTTTTACCTGAGTAGCTCTGATCAGATAGATATGTGAGATGCTCAGCTCTTCAAAAAGGGTATCAAACCACCTGAAGGACCCAGTGAATGATAATGGGTGGTTAGAGCAACATCACTCAAGACTAGCACTTAGGCTGTCCATAGACTTGACACTGACGCAGCGGTGAGGAGCTTGCAGTGGAGGATAAAAGCACTGTACAGGCTGCAACTTTTCATTTCAGCTGTTCGCAGTATTAGTGAGTAATCCTGTAACATTTATGCAGGTACATTAACTTGATTCAAGGAAAAATCAAATTTACCAAGTTCACTCAGATTAGTGATCATGATAATTGGTTTAAATATTTAATGGATAGGACTGTTTACTAGATCCATATCTATTGAAGAAGCTAAAATAGGTCTTGAAATGAGTGATAAACTACTCATAATCATCTGTCCTTAAGATTCACAGCCAGAACAGTATTACAGTAAATTAGAAAATTGATTTACTCAATTAATTTACCTGTTTCAGGTCTGAAATATAACCTGTTTGTAAGTGTGGCTCTTGATTATTTTTCCCTCACCAATTCTGCACTTTAGGTAGTTTTTTTCTGCATAGAAAAATTGCCTTTTTTTAGTCTTGCTATTGTAAGAGCAGTGTTAAAATTATCTTGTCCTGTTGTAAGATGTGACTGATGTTGGAAAGTGTCAAATGATGCAGTGCTTAGGCATTATTACAAAATCATAGTGAATTGCTTCCCAGAAGGAGCTCCCCAACATTGGTTGCACACACGTTCAACAGAAGAGCAGACATTTGTTTCCAGAGGTCTTCTGAGACACCTCTTTCTCTCTGACTCTGTAAGGCAATTAAATTATTATCTCAAGTGATTAGGACAGTAAAATACTGGTGAAGCAGTGCCATAATTAAACAACTAACTCAGGGAAAGGGATTTACTGAAGATGCTCTGAGTATAGCGTAGGATCAGAAACAGTGCAGAATAAGAACAGGAGCTCTCCAAGTCAGATCAATCATTTCCCATGTTTCTTTGTTAACCATCTTTAAAGAATACGTTACATAAAAAATTGAAAAGTGCTTTCATCCCTAGCATTTTCTGCAGATTAAAGCCAACACAAATCAATGTGTGTGACTTTCTTGTTTCAAGGAAACATTCAGCATTTTTCTGAAGGGTTGTTTTAATTTTTTTTTTCTCACAATATGCAGTTTTGCCCTTTTTGCACCAAGTTTAAATTTTCCCTTTCTCTCCATTCCCTTAGTTCCCTTAGGTCCAAAAACAAGCAATATAATCTCTTGAGCTTCTGCAGATTTGGTCTTCCAAGCGTAACTAACAATCTGCTCTTTCTGAGGTGTGTTTCAATAATTCTGAAATTAGATCTCTGAACATGAAAGCACTTTTTCTAACAAACTTCCATGCAGAGTACAGAAATTGTGATGAAAGTCAATTTCACCTGAGTTGAGATCATTCAAAGTCTCATCAGATGGCCCTTGCAAAGACTCTATGAACACCATCTCTGCTGTAAAAATATTTGGGGCATCTTCCATTTACTATCTAGGTAAAGTATACAATGCAAGATGGACATAATGAACCCATGCAAGATGGACATAATGAACCCAAAGAACTAAATTGTTGCTCATCAGTACTGATTAGTAACATGAAAAGAAGAAGGGCATCTGAGTATAAATGGCACTGGGAGCTGAATAAAGCAGGAGGTAAAGCTATGCTTCCCGGCATTGGAATAGGTCAATGACTGGATTTTCTGCATGTAAAATTAAATGTTTTAAGTTTACAGAGGAGATAAAAGTATTCCTTGCTTACCCTAAATTTACATTCACATCTCTACAGTTCTAGTGGACAGCTGCAGAAGCCATGTCACCAATAGCTCCCAGTAATAGTAGCGCCCCCCTCTTCCAGTATGAGACCAGTGAGGAAAATAAAAATGCACAGTGACTCTGGTCACAGAGAGACTAGGCCTGGCATTGTTTCATGCTCCAAACACCAGTCTTTCACAATGAGTCATTCTACTTTTCTGAAAACACCGAGCACAAAATTCAGAAGTAAAAGAAGCAGGGACTCAGATGCATGATTGTTTTCCTGTAATCTTTCATGACGCACTCCAGTTACCCTGACCAACCATTCTCAACCTTTGCAAAAACAAATGTACAAACTCAAATAAACAAATTACTAAAAAGCATCAAAATTCCATTCTTAAGCAAAGTTAGACTTACAAGCTACTATAAACATTCAGAGTTACCATGACATTGCTGAGCATAAAGAGGCAAGCAGTATAATGAATGTGGTTACATTAAGACAGTAAGAAATTAGATTAGGTTTTCATTGCACCAGAACCAAGACTTCACAATACCAAACAGGTCACTTAACTGCATGTGTAGGAAAGGGACAGTAGTTTATATGACAAAAAACTGAGTATAACCTAGATTTATTTTTGTAAATGTATATGGCATGTATGTCATTTTCATGCATAGAATCAACATTTTGCATCCATAACACACTGCCATCGTAGCTTTTTTTTTTTAAAAAAAAAAAAGAGTATAAGGACAATGATAATAATGAAAAGGCTATCCCACCTGGATGTGCCCATGGTGACTGACCAAACAAAGGACCATATCACAGCACAAGGTGCCTAAATCCATTGATGCTTATTTCCAGAGCAATTCGTCAGGAAGGTTTTGAACGTGGATAAGAGCAGTGGAAGGGGAGCCAAGCAAAGTGTAATTTTAAGCCAAGCAAACGGTAATTTGTGAGAAAACATTTGCATAGAACTATTGAATAATTAACAAGAAGTGCAAGTTTATAGCCAGAAGTATGGGGAGCCTGTAAGGTGGGGGCAGAGCCCATTGTCATTCACTTTCCAGGAGAGACTAGGGGAAAGGGTGGCATGGCATGTCATGTTTTCTCGAGGCTGACAGCTGGGCAGAAGGTACCAAAAGCTTTTCTAACCATCAAAACCTCAGAGAATCATTTGTTTCAGGAGACAAAGGGTGCTGTATGTCTGGGTTGTGGAAGCTCCAGGATGAAAGATTAAAGATTCTTCAAATATTCTGAAATATCCCTCCTTAAAGAGCATTAAAGACGAGCTGCAGGAGACCAATGAAATCAGGAACATCACAGACATGTCAAGCTGTAATGAGAAAGAGCCAAACGCATTCCTGGTGTAACACTGCCAACATTAGTGGATACTCACCAGGGGACAATTTGTCCCATTTTCATTATTAGCAGCATCTGTAAGAACTGTTTGCCACCTTCTGGCAATACATAATTTCAGACAAAAAGTAGGGGGTGAAAAAAAGCACCATATTTTTTATTTAATCAAAAACTCTTTGATTCCCTAGGAAAATAGTTCTGGGAAGATACGAAAACAGCTGCTTAAACATTTCAGGAAATGTTTCATTCAGACTACTGAAAGCATTCAAAGCTTTAATATATTGTTCATTATTGACATAATTTGGAAATTAAAAAGGCATTAAGGTTTTATTGTACTTAAGTAATAAAATGCGATGTCATTTTTACTTTTCACATTACTCTGAAATAAATTAATATTAGTACTTTATGGTTAACTTTATGATGAAAAATCACACATTGTTGATGAACTACCAAGCAATTATTTAAAATATTAGTAGTAACTGGTAGTAGTAACTAGTAAGAAATCCAAGCTCTAATCTCTCTTGACCTGAGATCTTGACAGAGCAGATAAGCACACCAAGACTAGATCTGACAGAATCTTAGAAGGACAACCTGTAAAAAAATGTAAGTATTGCAGGAAATTAAATAAACTTATCAGTAGGCCGAGCTCTTTCCTCTGACTTTTAGTACCTAGGCAATGGTCAGAAGGTGAGACAGGCACACCTCTCTTCTCCGTGAGCAGCGAGGCCAGTGGCTCAGACATAAGCCATCAGCAAGAACTGGGTAGAGGACTAGGCTTTAGCTGAGAAAGGAGCAGGTAGGTACATGAGAGTAGTGCTTTCATTTCCACACCATTAAACGTGTGCAAGCCAACAAGTCATGTATGTGGCAGTTCTACCTCAAACAAAAAAGCCTTTAGACAGAAAACTTCTGCTCCTGATGTTTTCCCCTTGTCACTCTTCCTCCAAAACGGCTGTGTTCATGTCCTACTTGTCCTCCTACACACTCAAGATCTTGTGTCTGTGGTGTCTCTTACTCAGTTAGCAACTTACTCCTTGCCTGGGAGTTATGCAAAACAGGTCGCAGGTGAGTCATTCTTACACATCCCATGAAGAAGTGCCACCAACCTGCATACCAGTAGCTTATGGAAACTAAAAGCCACCCAGAAAACACCTACTAAATTATACCAAATCAAATGCCATCACAGTGACAGATTATAGTGCTGCTCCCAGCTCAGTTATCTTGTCTAAATTAGTAGGTCAAGGGAGATTTTCTCCCTTCAAAGAAGGGAGAAAGGCATCTATTAGCCTTCAGTAAGATGTATACCTTTGAAAAACAATTCCTCCCCCGGTAAGGATGATATCCATAGTGACAAAGTCAAAAACAAATTTAAAACTACATCATCCCTAAATCTCTCCTGTAGTTTCAACTGAATGTGATATCCGTCACTGCTGCTTGTAAGTTGTTTGGGCATTAGTAGTTCATGCTCTATTAAGCAAATACTGTCTTCAGTTGCTCCCAGAGGTGAAGGAAGAAAAAAGTAAAATAGTTGTTCTGTCTCTGATTTAATATGTTTGCAAAATGTTTTGAGATACTTTGGAATAGCAGACAGTAAAAGTAGGTTATGTTCACACTTAGCACACAGGTTTTATATAAAGCTTAAAAATTGCAGAAAAAAAATATTTATTCAGAAATATTAATAAATGTCTCCAAAATGCAGCTATAACCTCAGAATAAGCATAAAGAGAAATCATTAGTTTAGATGCTCTACAGAATAAAACTTTACTTTTTTTTCTCCTGTTTATATTTGTTATGGAAAAGCAATCATTTTAGTGCTGGTTGAACAAGTCCAAATGAACCCTTATGGCTTGAACACATCTCTTTAAAAGGTTTTTCTTTTGAGCAACAAATTACTTACATTACTGCACTTTGCTCTACCCTAGTAATTTTGATATTTTCCCATAATATTCAAACATTAGAGGAAAGCTGGTGACAATACCTTCACATCAGTATTCTCCTCACTAGCCAGTGATGTATTGCAACAATGACTTGTTGACATTAACATCTACCAAGGCCAAGGATGACTTTCTACATAATTTCATTTCATTTGAAAGAAAAAAAACAAGTTAGTCTGGGTTTGGGCTGTCTCAGAGCGATGGTACTTAAATCTTATGGAAAGTCATTTTGTTGAGTTCCTACTTGCAAGTACTATATTGCCATGCATTATGACTGGTAGTTTCAGTTCATGGCAGCTTTTTCCTCCAGCCACTGGAAATACAGCCTATACAGGTGCCTCCCCAGCAAGAAGGCACAGTGTTTTAAACAAACTGCAGCCAGTGGCCCATCTGGGGCTCTCCCACAGCCAAACTTCCCTTGAAGATGTGGCTAGGAGTCTTCTTGCTTAGTTGGTCAAGTTTTATTTTTCTTAGGGTTTTCTGGAGGAGAGGCAGAAATCCAGTAATGCCTATAATATTGCATGATCTAGCTCATAGATATCTATATTTACATATTATTATAAATCATTATATTAGTTTGGGGAAAGATGGTTTACAAGGGCATGGAGTTACAGGACAAGGGGTGATGAATTTAAACTAAAAGAGGGTAGATTTAGATTAGATATTAGGAAGAAATTCTTCACTATGAGGGTGGTGAGGCGCTGGAACAGGTTGCCCAGAGAAGTTGTGGAGGCCCCATCCCTGGAAGTGTTCAAGGCCAGGTTGGATGGGGCTTTGGGCAACCTGGTCTAGTGGAGGGTGTCCCTGCCCATGGCAGGGGGGTTGGAACTAGATGGTCTTTGAGGTCCCTTCCAACCCAAACCATTCTATGATTCTATGATTATATGTAATAAATATGTTAATTCACTTTTGCTGAAGTCGGTTATAACCCACTACAATTTCTCACTGCAACATTTGGTGGTTTTTCCCTCCCCTTCAAAAAGAAAATAGAAAAAAAAAAAAAAAAGAAAATTGTCTAGGGGGACAGTCAGGGAATAAAACAGCAGGCCACTCATCCCCAGGTCTCCTTGTCTGAGTGTCTCACAAATAACTGGTACAATATTGCCCTTCATATCTCAGAGGAGCCGTGAGAGGTGTTTGCCACTCTGGTTTTGAATGGTGGTCACCTGGCTTGTCCTCCTGGATGAGGAACAGCTGATTTGAGCAGAGTCACACATTTTGTACAGAGGTAACCTTGCTACCTGAAAGCATCTTGCTGCTTCAGGCCATTTGGTGTTTTTACTGGTGTGCAGCTGATACTTCCCAAAGTAACAAGCTATTTCTGTAACTTCAGATGCTCTCAGAGCCTTGCACGAGGTCTGGTAATGGCCCACTGCTCTTCACTGCCACTCAGTGAAAAACATCATCTCATGGACAACTGGGAAAGGAGACTCTAGTTAAGTCAAATACGTTGGTCAGGCCAATGCCTGGCACCACCTCTGTCCTTGGGAGGTGTGACAATGCCATAAAAAGCACAAACTTGATTTTCTAAGGCCCAAGGTGGCTTGTTTAGTGCTCAGGTACCTCACTGGTGCACACAGGCAGGTTCATGCTGCTTGGAGGAGTCCAGGCATCATTTTAAAAAAACAGGCAAGGTGACTTGGACCCCATGCATGGTCCCTGATTCAAGTGTTAACCAAAATGGGATCCCCTGGATTTCAGATCTAAAAAGAGCCAGGGTGGGGTCTGCGCCTCCCCCTGTCAGGCACAGCCTGCCATCCTGCACCAGCGGGGCGACGCTGAAGAAAAGCAGCATCCCATCAAAGCAGATGCTTTTTGTAGGCAAGCTCCTAAGAGCTGATCACTCTACATGCATGAGCCTTCCTTTTAATTTTTTTTTTTTGCTCAAGTGCCAAGCAGGGAGCAGATGGTACATTACTCAGCCTTAACTGGAGGGTAAGAAAGTGTGGGGTTTTTTTTAAAAAATTCAGTTGAGACCCTCAGCCCATTTAGATTCCCAGCTCAAAGTTTATTCGTCTTACACAGAACTTGTACTTTCTCCCCTCTCAAATGCTAATCCTCTCCACACATATGCTCATTATGCAAAAGCATATGACAAACACCATCTGGGAAAATAAATAGCTCCTCAGCTAACTGCGCTGCTTCCTCCCTTTACGTCACCCACCTCACTATTGTCTCTCCTATTTTTATCTGCAAGACAGCTATCACTCAATCAAGCTATTAACTTAAAAGTGCCGTCTCAGTCAAGCAAGCTGCAGATCCCAGGCTGGGCAGTAAAACCCATTCTATTTTTTGAGATGATGTGCATCTTCGTGATAATTTGAAGGCAGCCATAGCACTGAGAAAAATAAGTGTATCTTTTAAAGGACAGTTGATATCACCGAGAGATACTAGTCCTGACCCACAGAAGTCCATGCTTGTTTTTCAGCCAGAAGGTTACATTTTCTCCCCCCGTGAAATATGCAGCTTTTGCCACGAGTTCCGCCTCGTTTCCATGGATCCCTGAGATAGTCCTTCATCTCTGACAGATTATTGCTCATACTGTTCAGAGCCAGGCAATGGTGCTAAATAGGGAATGACATTAGCCAAGTTCAGTGATTTCTCTAACCTCCATGTAGACGGGTAAGAATAGGAGTCGTGCTGTCATTAGTCATGATGGGTTCATTGTCTGCCGGAACGTTAATCAAAAGAAATGAGGCTCGTGTATGCAAGAGAAAGGCATCTCAGAATATTATGGTTTGTACCAATGGATTAGGAAAATCATCATGATTCAGCAAAGGAGACGTCTATTTAGCTAAATTAAACGGGATCTGCACAATCCAACCATATTGTGTTGAGACTAAGTAACCAGGAGAAATTCAAAACGCACAGCCAAGACACTCAGCGGCTGACGCTGTGATATAAAGGCAGAGCTTTGTAAGTACCCTGTAAGAATTGTGGGGCCATAAACACTGCAATATTATATCTGTTTAGAAAAAATATGGGACAGAATTAAATTATGACCTTATCTGAGCTACAAATTCTTGTCAATTATTATATGCTTGTAGGGACATGTTTAATAGATGGCAGAAAGTCCTTCTCATTTGTCCTCAGAGACAGCGCTGATATTGCCCAGCTAAGAAATCCATTATACGGCTACAAAAGAGGCAATTTGATTTCATGAACACGTGCCTTTATTATTTTAAGAATAATTTAATGTAGGCAGAGGAAAGCAGAATCTGTATGAAAAAAAGACTGAGGATTTCAGCATTTGCAGTTACCAGCCCTGTGGTTCTTGCTTCTTCTGGACTTTTTTTTGGGGGGGAGGGAGATTATTTTTGTTTTCCTCCCCATTGACTACCCTGGGAGTTTCACCTCATATGAGACAGAGGAGTTTAAGTCTCGTATTCCTAGAACAGAGGATTTTAAGTCTGGTATGTGGTTTGGGCGTTGATGTTGCTCAGAATACATATATGCCTATGCAATACACGCTCTGTGCTGCTGAACATGCTCTTACCTCCCTTCTCTTTGTTGTTACAACAGACGAACCAAACTCCTGGAGTGCTCCCTCTGCCACCTCCCCAGGTCTGCCGGAAGTAGCTCTTTCCCTCGATGACATAATCTCACCATTATCTTCATCACACATAGCCCCACCCTCTGACCCTTCTCACCAGATAAGCCCAGAGGCAACATGGGATATCAAGAGGGAACACGATGTAAGGAAACCAAAGGAGCTTTCGGTGAACGGTCACAAAAAGAAAAGGTTAGGAGAACAAAGAGAAAGGTCAGCAAGTCCTAAAAAGGTAGACAGGTCAAAGCATGAAGAGGCTTCTTGGAAAGGATATTCAGAAGGCAAAAATAAGACCACTGATGGTGGCAGGCCCACCTCAGAAGGCAAAGTGGTGGGACACAGCGTTATGATCGAGGCTGGCGCAAGAGAGCACATGTGTGCTGGAACCAGTGATGAACAGTTTGGGAGGCTGAGGAAGCCGGAAAGCAAGAGAGGAGGATCTCTTAGCAAAAAAGAAGATCACAAATCCACAAATACCAGTGAGAAGAAGTCAGCTGCAGCATCCGACCATGTCAAGCTTGATACAGGTGCTACCAAGACGTACAGTAGCAACCGCTGCAGCTCGCCTGGAAGCGATATGGACCACAGCCAGAGGGACCCTGACGGGAAACCCAGCGAGTTCCCCAGGAAGGGACATCTCCACGCCATTAGCACTCGCAGCACCAACACCACAGTTCGAAAGGCAACAGTCTCCCCAGGGCCGTGGAAAATCCCTGGCTCAGATAAGCTACCTAGCGTTCTGAAGTCTGGTACTTCTGCCATGAGCAGATAAGCAAGGGACTGTTGCCCTCTAACTGTCTCAAACTGACGCAGAACATTCTTCTTAGTTTTTGTCTCACCTTGGTTTGTTTTAATTTATTTTAACTATCAATCACACACATACACAAAGCATTGAGGAATGAAAACGTGTGTAATTCCATGACAAAGTGCACAGTATCTAATAAGTTCAAGAGCATATAGTCAACATGGAGATTTAAAATCGACCCTAAAGTCCCAGTTCCATTTTAGGGACTTTGGCAGCTATGGAAGAAACCAAAACAATATGAAGGACAGTACATCAGAGAAGGATAGTGCAGTGTAGCTTTAGCATTTTTTTCCCACTGCATGAAGGACTTGGATTTCATTCAAACTTTATATCAAGAAACTGGAACAAGTTAGAGCAATCACAAACTGGAACATCGCCTTAAATAAAACTGCACGGAGCAAGCTGAAACCGAGAGAGGATCTTTTCATGGAGCTAAAATGTTGTAAATAAATTGTTCTCGACATATCTAGACAGGGGTTAAAGGGTTTCTTTGAAGCATCGTTTGGAACTGTACACCCATGACACATCTCCACTGTTAACGCTTTGGGATAGTCCACGCAATACCCTGTAGCATAGTTCACTGGGCGCTACGGGAGGAGTGGGGAATCTGGTGGATTAGTTTCTGTGATACCATTTCTACTGCCATTTTTGTGAACAAACCATGTTTCTGTACATTGGAAAGGAGTTAGGGTGGAGTTGTATTTGCAAATTATTCTCAAAAGCGATTTACTACAGGTTCCCCAAATCCTGCGAGGTAGCACACAAACCAATTGGTCAGGCTCAAAACCCAGACATCTGCAAGGCCCTTGCAATGAAAGGAAGAGTGCTACAGAGAAAAAGCTGCAGTTTCCTTAAGGAAAGGCCTTTCCCTCCTGCAGAAAACAAGAGCTTCACTTATCAACAGTGCTATGTTTCACACCCATCTACATTTAGTCAGGACACTCGCACCTTTCGTCCCCTCAGTTTGGCAGAGCAGGTGCCTTTCAGGCACACGTTAACAATAATTAGACTGGTTTCTGAAATGCAGTTGTCAGTGTCCTCATTCAGTAAATTCAACATACTTCCATTTTTTAAATGGTTTCCATTTTATCATTTCTTCCCTACCTCCATTTTTTTTGTTTTGTTTTGGTCTTTTTTGTTTTATCTTTCTTGCTTGTCTGTTTTGAATTTCAAGCCTTAAGTGCCAGGTAAACATTCCAGTCTGCCTTCACAGGAAATAACTCCGAGTTCAGTCAATCAGTCATTAACTTGTTTCAAAAAGATGCGTATGTGTCTGTGTAAGTGTGCATATGCTTATTTGTCTGTCAAAATTAAAACAAAATCCTGGGCAATAATACATTGGTAATTAAAAAAAAAAAATCATAAAGCTAAGTACTGTCAAAAATTCGTATTTAAAAATTATTGTTCTCTAGCAATCTTAGTTCCTCACATGCTCTGCTGAAAAATTAGATTGAGATTGGCTTTGTTCCAAGAAATTAGCACATTACTGTATGTCTCAAACATTGCACTGGACTGAGAAATTTGTAGGCATGTTTCTTCCTGTCCAATTATTTGAAAAGCCTCAAGTCAAGGATTTTGCAGCTTTCAAACAATTTTTTTTGAAAGAAAAATCCATTTATAATTTCTAAAAAAGCACAAGTCCATGTAGCTGTTTATAAAACTCTTATTTAATGGAAAAAAAAAAAATCTTTATCCCCTGAACTAGAATCCAATATAATTTGCCATTAATTTATTGAATCTGATTTTGGACAATGCTTCTGTAGTGTAGATGCACGTCCCAGTATCTTATTTTTATGTATAAATAAAGCAAACAATGAAATCTGAAAAACAGTTGAGATTATGCTTGCATAAACTCTAATTTGCACAGTTCACAGCTACTCCTTGTGCAGTAATTGCTTTATGCGGCTGTAATCGATAACCTGTGAAGACAGCACATCATCTAAACCCCATTCCAAATAATATTTCTGTGTAGTGTTAGCTGTGAATTTACCCTGTACAGCTCTATCTCTATAAATATAATTCCATGTATTAATAGTCACAGAAAGGCTGTAAGTGAGCAACTATTTTTATGAAACGCACCACTATGGATAAATTAACTTTTACAGAAATCTTGTTTACTGTATGATATTCTAAACCACTGTCAAATAAAATATATATCCAAAAATCTTTTTTTTTTTTTTCAGTTGTACATAGTCTGTGTTAATTTTGAGTAACAGGCTGCAGTGTTACGCTGAGAAACAATCATTTACATGCATATGAGTAGAATTATTTAAAACTACTGCATTATAAAAAAGGGAATGCTCCACTTTTTGATTATTTACTCCAAAGAGGCATACAATTTATGAACATACACGTAGGTGACCAAACAAATTCCGCATAGGCAAGTTAAGATGTACAAGGCTACACAGATGCAGAGAAATCTCTCTTTTGGGGGAGAAGCCTGAACTCTTATTCTCCTTCCAGTCCCAGGAGACACAGGACTGGGGCGGCCAGAGTCCCAGCACTGAGAGACAACTTCTGAGCATGCACGATATATACTAAAGGAATCTGGATGCTCTAACTAGCCCTAGAAAGGTTTGTTTACAAGCTGAGTGAAGGGGGCATCATCTGATTTCCAGTTTAATTTACAGAAATAATGTCTCAGAAAAACATCATAAGGGTGTAAAAATAATGATAACCAGACAGCCTCTTCTGGGGCCTAATCCATCCCTCATTGAAGAGAACAGAAAAATACTCCATACCTTCAGTTAGGCAGAATAAATCACCAGTTTACAGACTGTAGGCACCGTAAGATTTGCTGGCTTGGAAAACTACTAATATTTTTCACACAAATGTGACATTTTTTAAAATAAATATTTCCTCTTTCCTTAATATAAAATTTTCTTTAAAAAATAATAATTTGCCATCATACACCCTGAGTCAGTTTCTGCAGAGCCTCATTTTTCAGAAGATTAATGTTCCACGTAAAACATTTCAACCAGCTGAACTAATAACATCATTTTTCATTACAATAAACACATAACAAATTTGAAGGATCTTTAATACTCCAAAAATAGTTACTGCTCTTTAAATAGCCACCATTTTCAAGGTCAGAAATCTGAGTATGGGCCTGATTCAGACCCAGAGGTATCACGGGGAGGAGTGCTGAAGCCATGTAGCCTCACTGGTGTGTTACTCTGCCCAGACTAGCTTTTTCTGTTAATAGCATGTCCTTTCTCTTTTAAACATAGTAGTACAGCATTTGCATTGCCATTCTTATAACCCCTTTTTATCTATTTCTTCATACCTATGCAATGACACAGGAAATTGGATGTTTATTTTGATGCAGATTCTCTGCTCCAAACTCCAATGCATCGGTTTGAGTAAGCTTGCCTGCATGTGATCAGCAATGCACGTTTGGGGGAGGAGTTTTGGTAAACCTCATGGGCAGATGTTGGTCCAGTCCTTTCCTTCAGTGGCAAATGTTGCCTCTGGGGTTCGTTCTCTCTCCAGGTATTTCTCTGCTCAGTAGCTTTAGGAAGTGCACACAAACTTCAGGGCCTGGAAGAGTAGATCTTCAAACAAATTTAATAAAAAAGCCAGAAAACATAACAACTCCCACAAGATCTTGCCAAAGATGCCATCTTTTCTTCCAGAAAGCTGCTGGACTGACTGCACTTTTCATTCAGGTACCACAGAGCAGAGCCTGCACTGGCTTCACTGCACTACCCTTCCCTAAACAGGAGGGACATTTGTAGCCCAGATATCTACCTACTCCACGGCTTTGGTGATAAGACTGTCAACAATTTAGCACCACTGTGGATAGCTGTCTGCCAGGAATTGCTGAAGAATTTCAAGCATGGCACCATTTCTTGCCTGATATCTTTCATCTCCCATCTGAACGTGCAGCCCACCACCATTGCCAAGAATTTCTCATCTGCAACAAAGATCAACTTCATCCTGATTTGGGCCATCTTTGCTGAATAAGAACATCTCATGCTTAACCTCCTCTACATCCCAGGTGCCATCAGCATCACCGTATCTATCCTGAATCTGTCCTCCTGTTTCACAGCTCCCCACTGCTTTTGTTCTTAATCCCAACTCTGAGATAAGTCCTGCTGACTTTCAGTGGATTGATTTTTCCATTCTCCATTTTCCCCCTCTACCCCTCAGAACTTTGTCTTCCTCTTTTTTCCTCTTTCCTTCTGGCCATCTCTCCAGCTGACATCATTTCCCACTCTGAACCTCTACCTTACCTCAATGTCTCAGCAGCTCCACATTAGACACCTCTGCTGAGACATGTCATGACCAGTTACTGACACTGGCCAAGTCATTAACATACTCCTGGGTGTCATGTAAATATATAGATATACCCAACACCTTGTACTGAAGTCCAACCCAAATCATCTGCCTTGGTCTCCAGAAACCAGCAGTGGTTACTGATTAGACATGCTAACTCTACGTGCAGCCAGTAATTCACTTTTCAAGTACAAACAATGGTTTTTCTTCAATGCTATTATAGTTAAATGTCTGTACTGATAATGATCCAAGCATTCAGGCCAGGTTTTGTGGCTGCAATGTGCTAAGATCTCTACTGGAAGTCTCCAAATTCATTTCACAAAGGCAAGGACAGGCAAAGCTGCAGGCACATTTCTGTCTCAGCCACTACACTCTTTTTGTACACCACTGCTGCAGCAGAAACACAGGGCCAGAACTGCAGAGGCGTAAGTAGAAGAGCGCACCTCAGCTAATGAGGATGTTGCTCTCCATGTTTCTCCTTGCTTGGAGGGAAGCTTTCGTGCGAAGGGGAGAAGTTTTGTGGTACGCTGCTATGGAGCTCAAAGTTAGAGAAGGCTTTGGACTTGCCCAGGGATGACTGATCTCATTGGGGATTTACTTCACAGTTCACTTCTGTAAGTCTCCAAAAGAGTCCTTTCCCTCTTTAGTCCCCTTGACACCTAGGATATTTTCCATAATTGTTGCTTAAAAGGCCACACAGGCAAGGCAGGCTGCCTACTCTCATGACTAATAGAGGCCTTGGAGAAAATTTCCGTAGCTGTGTCACACAGGGCTCCCACCCCCATGTCTATTAGACTCAAGGACTCCCGAGGCTGTTTCTCCATCTATCACGTCAGAGCCAACCACCACTTTACCTTCCCAGCTGTCACTGAAGTAGTGAGCCTTTTTAATTAGCCATTACTCCCAAAGGAAAATACAGGGCACCATCTGGACAGAGACATCTGTGCTCCGGGAGAGGCCAGGACTCAAACATCAGCTATGCCCCGAGCCCCTCACTGGCCAACCTGCAGGTCCCCAGCTCAGCACCCAGGGCTGGCCTCTCCCCTGGAGTAACGGCCTCTTCCTGTTGCCCAAATAAGTACCATAGGCTCTGCATCACAATCACCCTCCCGCAGCCAGCGCAGGCATGTACAGTCCAGTCTTCCCGGTCCCCCTAGTATTTTTCTCAGTATTTCTAACAGCAATGACATGACCGCACATTTATCTCCATAGCTGGTACCTAAACTTAGAGCAATTTATTTTTTTTTTTAAATATATTGTCAAGACACAGTAACATAGGCAATATCTCTGAATTATAGCCAATCTAAAAATGATGTTCTGTCCTTTCCTGCCTTTAGTGCCTGTATGGCAGTAAGTCACTCTGCCAGTTCAATTAATCGATAAGGAGAGTTTTGCTTACAAGGTACAAATATATCTCTTTTAAACAGCTGGGGGAACACCAGTGCACAAATACCCACACAGAGGCCTGGAGCACTACCTTCCACTCTCACTCAGGAACTTCCCAAATATCTGTGTCTGAGATGGGTGGTTGTCCCTCACAGGGGAAAAAAACAAAAACAAAAACAAAAACAAAAAAACCCCCACCAAACCAACCAAACCCAAGCATAAGGATGCAGACTGATACAGAAAGGTATTGTTCTTCCACAAATGAACTGCTGTAAGTGTTTTAAAGGTAGGAGATATTTAAGCTGATAAAATAAGCAAGAAAGAGTGTGGTGAGAAAGAGAAGGAGTGGCAGGGCTTTCTGTGATGTGGCTGCTTGCTGACCTGTTCTATGCTCAACTTCTTCAAGCTTAACCATGAAAAAGATGACCTGTCAAACATGACAAATGCTGCAACAAAGCACTGCAAATTTGGGGGACCACAAAAAGGGGCATTCAGTGATTACACTTCTGAAAAAAAAATAATTTATTTAAGTAAAAATTGTGGTTAAACATGAGGAGAGGATGGTGCCAAGGAGAGGAGAGCACGCTGTCCTCTGCCCTCCGGGGCAACTCCAGGGTGCTGATGGGCTCTTTCACACAGGCTAATCCCTCAGTTTCTCCAGAGGTCGCAGCCGTGTTGAGCAGCCTCAGCAGCGTGCTGGCACTGCAGGGACAGCCCGGCAGCAACAATTACTCCCCTGCAATGTAGGAAGGTCAAGAATCCAACCCCTGCAATGCTTCCCTTTACCTCTGTGCCTTCCGTACCACGGAGGAGCAGCATTGTTGCCCACCCAAAGATACTGTAGATGTGGAAGCAGTGGGAGGAGTAACTAAAACATGAAAGCCAAATCCAGACCTATGGTGAGAGCCCCGGTGCAGATGCAAGTTGGAAGAAAGGATCTGAGCAACCGCAGAGCCACAGCTACAGCAGGAGACCCAGCAGGAGTGAGGCCAGGGCACTGGGGTCCTTCCATCCCTCCCAGTAAATTGAGGCCATTGCTGTCACTGAAGCCACCTGAATTTTTACACTGCTTCTCTAACACTCTAAAAAAAAAATGTAGGTTTTGCTTCCTGGATTACCCTTTGCTCAAAAGTAGTGAAAAAAACCAGGCAACCAAACCAGGGCAAAACACCCTCCCCTGCCATCACCAGGCGGCAGGGCTGCCCATGGCTCTGAAGTTTCTATTCATACATATGTATGAAATTAATGAATGTTGGTGTTTGTACTTTCCTAAAGTGATTAAAAACTATGCCAAGAGCTTTAACTAAAGTATTTAAAGAATTGCAGTTCATAAACCAGAAAATTGTTCACCTTGTCTCTAAACAAGCAAGTACAAAGAGCTACATTTAGGTACCTATTTAATTCAAGAAGAAAATCAGACCTTTTCCTGCATAGTCCACAAAGCTCACCATGTACAAAACACCTATTCCAATTAGCACTTCACTCTACTCCAGAAGTTTTTAAAAAATAAGCCCAGCAGGCAATAAAGAGCACTATAATGTGTTAGTACAGAATATTTCAGAGTACCTCTCAAACCTCCGACATCTTGAACAATAGCAATTGATTACTCTCTTATATCACCCCAGGAAAGATGAATGTGAGCATGTGCCTTCTCCTGAATGACTCCTGTCTCCCGTGTCCCTGGTACTGCACAGCTTTTTGGGGTGGTTGCTGGTAGAGACATGCCCCGAGTGCCACCATGCCATGGTGGCTGCAGCAGGTCAAAGGGTTTTTGGAGGCACCTTCCCATCCAACTTGCACACCAGCACTGCAGCATTCCCCCCTGCACCCAGGAGCATGGAGAGCCATCCTGTATGGCATCCAGCTGAGAGGGGATCACAAGCCTGGGCTGTGGGGCTGCACAAAAAAGCTCTGTGTCCCTGGGCGCACGGCACTAAGTCCTACATTGTGACACCTCCCAACAACTAGCACCCAGCAATACAAGCCCCCAAACTAGCCTTGTGCCAAGGAGCAAAGGCTTCTTCCTAACCACAACAGTTTATCCCGTGATCCTGTTTTGGGTCATACAGTCCTCTCAACCTGGCTGCTAATTCATTCGCCATATTGCTCTGTAGCGAGGCACTCTTCCTGAGAGGGGGCAGCTTCAGCAGTGCTTCTGCCCTGACTTCAAGATAGGCTTCACATTTTACAAAACTGAGAGAGCCCAGCCCCAGGCTCTGCTTATAGAGCATCTCTGGAGGATCAGCAGCCTCACTCCCTGTGGGCAGACTCCTCGAGCAGCCTCTGCCCGATTCCCCTCTCTTGTCCCTCATCTTGTTCTTTTTATATTGAACATTTTTCATGCTGGCATACAAATGCAAAGGCAGCCTGAATTGACCCCCTCCATAACTTTGGTCCCCTGAAGTTAACAAGTAGGTGTCTACTTCACAGTTTTATAGGTCCATTACGTTCTTTGATTAGAAGCTCCTTCCCAGACTAAATGGCTTTGAAATAAATTCAGAAGGTTTGATAGCTAGTGTTTTTAAGACTGATCATTAAAGTGTTTTGCAAATTACATAGAAATTATTCATATTTCAGCCCCACTTAACAAGCACTAGCATCCCTGAGTTTCATTAGCTACAGCAAAATGCCAGCAAGCACCTCAGCAGTGGGGCTGGAGGTGACAAGGTGCCAAGTGCGTTGGGCCTGGATGCCATCAGAGCTCTCCACCCTTAGTCAGACTTTCCCACTTAGGTGTCCATGCTTTGCAATCCCCATTGCTCGTGCGGCTGCCGAAGTCCAAAGGGAGTAAATAGTGACAAATCCCCCCTGATTTCCCCATTCATTTCAAGCATTTTTCTCACACCAGGAGGACCCAGTAAATAACATGCACAGCAGCATACAGCTCTGCCACCATCAGCTCAAGAGCAGGTTTGCCTGGGGCAAACTACCCTGGAAAATAAGATGCTGATTTTCACCATCCAGGTCTGGATTGCCTCCTGGTGACCTGGCCAACATAGAAAAGTGGTTGGGGACCTCTCATCCAGGACTGGTCATGTAAACATTGCAGGCTCAGATAGAATAAATGGGCCCCACGTGTCAAAGTGGGGTAGTATGGGTTGTTACTGTACAACAGTAGCAATTACTCTCACATCAAGCTACCAAGTACAGGAATCTCAGCCAGCATAGCCTGCGGGACAGTAAGGAACTATTACTTTTTTTTTTTTTGTAAAATACTGTGTTGAAGTAATAGATAAAAACCCAAACAGGCAGTTGTAGCATGTGAAATATGAAGTATGAATTGACCCGATCATTTTAATGGCAACTCTTACTACCTTTTTCTTGCAGTTAGAGACAGCCTTTACATGTCCAAAAGCCGTCTATGGCCAGCTTCTATAGGACACAGGAATGGTGGAAGATGCTCTATGGGGAAAAGGAGTAAAGTTAGATGAAGTGGGCTGCTGCTGATGTTGCTTTGTTTGCCTTGAACAGAGCACAGGCGCCCATGCACACACCCGACACAGGGAGAAGCAGGCAGCTCTGTTGCTGGTGCCGACTCTTTCTCTCAGCCTCACCGCTGGAAAAGGACGACTCGGACGTGTGATCTTCATGATCACTCCAGCCCACGGCAGGCTGCTTGGGACTGTGCCACTGGCACTCAGGGAATGCCAGCCATGCTGGCACGACCCTGATAAAGCTCTTCTGCTCCGTATTCTGAAGTATTTATAGGCAAGAGAAAATAGACTCTATAATGCGGTGTTGATCTTCTGAGCTTTAGCAGTAAGCATTAGTAGAAAATGCAAACATCATTACTTTCTACTAAAGTCTTTCAGTAGAAAAGCGATTCACCAGCATAATATAAAACTTTAAGAGGAAACAATTTTGTCTTTTAAGTCATAAATAATATACATAGTCATAGAATTCTTATAATTAGCTAATATTGCACCATTTTAAGAAATTATTGTAAATTACCCTGCAAGTATGTAACCTGAGGGAACTACCAAATATTTTATGGTGTCTAATGGAACCAAGGCATGAAAACGCAGAATAAAACTGACACAGAAGAAACTACCTAGTCATAAGAACTCAAATAACAGCAACACAGTTACATCGACTGACCTACAGCCTAGGAAACCCAATGGATATAATCCATAAACACTAAAGAAAACTACAACTACATAAATCTATAAAAATAGGATTAGAAAATCAAGTTTTAAAAGAAACACTCAAACTTTGAGTCTTTGGCAGAGAAGAAATGTCCTCCCCCAGGCTGGTATCTGTCTGGTATCTGGTCAACCTAACACCAGCTGGGGACAGCCACACAAGAGTAAGACTTTTCAGCCAAGTTCTGTAATTTTTCTGTGTGTTTGTTATGCAATGACTTTTTAATGAGTTTTCCAGTTTGAAACAGACTTTTTTGAGTTTTCCTATTTCTTCCAGCATGACAGTTAACTATTTTGTAGTGGGGCACAGTCAAGAACTTGAAGGACACATAGCCTTAATCAATATCAGGAATTGATAATCAATGGCTAAGTCTGCACAGTATAACAAGGAGCTCTGAAAGCAAAAATGTAGGATGGCAGCAGAGGAATTCCCCAAAGGATGCATTACAGGAACAGAATGACACTGGGGTCCCAAGGTCACAACCACGAAGCACAAATTACCAATTAGTGGGCCCAAAAGAATTGCAAACTCAAAAGCTGGGAGGAACTTGGTTTTAGGGCTGGTGCGTAAAAGGGTACAAGTCTGATGTGTGGCTGAGGGAGGCCCTCCCGTTGAGTCACGAGGTTCAGAAAGGACCCCCTTGCTTTCTAAACTCCTTCTCAGAGAGAAGCCTAGGTGCGGCTAGGTCCAGTCTTAGTCCCAGACTTGGTCAACGGTTTATGTCTGAAGGATTATGTGTGTAGCCACTTATCAGAGTCAACATTTGCCTGTCAGAGCCCCACTAAGGACTTTCACTGAAACAGTTTCGCAAAGTTGAAAAGAAAAATAGGTAATTTATTGAAGTGGCAGATATAAAAGTTTGGAATTGCCATTGATAAATGCACTAACTGCAACAATTTTGAGCTCAAGTTAATAGTTCAGCGCTTTTGTTAATGATAGTTTTCCCGGGGTAACATCCGACATAATCGGAGGCGCAAGTCTTACCAAAGAGGCGTCCCTGCTTGGGGAGGAGAGAGGTCCAGGCCCGTCGACCACTCCGGATAGTTGGAGTTCTCATCCTCAAAAAAGAGGATTCTAAATGCCAGATTTATACTTTTGGCGAGGTGGGACTAAGTCAGGTATTGTGTGCCCATTGGCCCTTAACAAGGCTTGTGCAGGTGATCGGGGCTGGGAGGGGAAGTGGCGGAGAACAAAGGCATTCAGTACAGAGGTGCGGTGGTCTGTTTAGTTTTACCAAAGTAATGTCAAGCTGTGAAGGCTCCCCCTCACCCCAGGCGTCACTTAGTTGATTAAGGAGCAGACCCGTCAGGCGCTGCATCTTGTTAAGATGAACGAATTGCTCATCTCCTGCCCCTGTTCAGGTCCAGTGCTTATCAGTGCAAGATAAGCAAGTTGCTCAATCCCTGCTCTCACCCAAGCTGGACTCCCCCAGGGCCCCTTCTGCTGGCTCATAATGGCCCTGTATTCGGCACCAGCAAACCTGGACAAGTCCAGCATCCCACAAGGGCACGGCAAAAAACATAACATGAAATATCCCACATAGGGTGACAGCACAAACAAGCAAGAGGGTACAAAAGGCAGTTATGGAACCTAGAAGAACAGGATCAAAGAAAGAAGAGAGAAAGGAATTGCTTCAGCACTGTGTCCCTTGGTTAAAAGGACTCTACACATGATCAGCATTGCTACATATCTGCAGTGGTTCCTCCATCACCTCTGGCAGAAAAAGAGGTCTGCCTTTGGATTTCCTGTTTGCCACATTCTGCTGCTGTATCTCAGTGGTCTTCTCTATGAGGTTGTCTTTTACTATATCACTGGGTAACAGAAATCAGGATTTTAAGAGCAATGCATGTGTGTGCATGTGCTTTCTGCTCCACCTTTCCTCCATGACACAGTGATGCTGCAATGCTTAGAAGCACGAGTAGTCACTATGGATCCAAGGCAAGTCCTCACCCCCTGTAAACATTTATACAATATAAATCAAGTGAGACTGAGAATACTCAGTGGCCCAATGGTTAGGAAGATGCATGTTAGTGTCCCAAGTTCAGTCCCTGCTCCAGAGACTAACGGCGTACGAATGCAGAGCAGGATTCATCTCATCCAGGTTTAGATAGCTACATTACTGTTACTCATTCTAGGCTTTTCACAAAGGTGACCAATGAGCACCTTTAGAAAGAGATTTGTCCGACACCTTTGGGATTATATTAATTGTCCTGCAGAAGCATCTAAATCTTTCCATTGACTGAAAAGAGCATACAGGGTTACTAGCTCCAAATCACACCTGACATCTCAATTTCTGAAGTCAGGACAGATAAATCCCTACTAAAATGTTCCCAGATGCCTTCAATTTCAGACACATCCTGAGCATATCTATAGGATCAGGCTGCATGAAGGAGACAGATAAGCAGGGAAACCCTGAGGGTTCAGCTGGAGCTATTAGTTATATTATCTGTGTGCAACATCTCCACTCAGGCGCCCACAGTCGATCATGCAGGGACTCAGCCCCACAAGCAGCTAGGAGGTAACTGAGTGTGCTGGGTTGACCCAGGCTGGAGGCCAGGTGCCCACCAGAGCCGCTCCATCACTGCCCTCCTCAGCTGGACAGGGGAAGAGAAAATATAAGGAAAGGCTCCTGGGTCGAGATGACAGGGAGACATCACTCACCAATTACTGTCACGGGCAAAACAGACTTGGCTTGGGGAAATTAATTTATTTTATTGCCAATCAAATCAGAGTAGAGTAATGAGAAATAAAACCAAATCTTAAGGACACCTTCCCCCCACCCCTCCCTTGTCCCCGGGCTCAACTTCACTCCCCATTTCTCTGCCTCCTCCCCTGCAGCAGCACAGGGGGACGGGGAATGGGGGTTACGGTCAGTTCATCACACCTTGTCTCTGACGCTCCTTCCTCCTCAGGGGGAGGACTCCTCACACTCTGCCCCTGCTCCAGCCTGGGGTCCCTCCCACAGGAGACAGGCCTCCACCAACCTCTCCAGTGTGGGTCCTTCCCACGGGCTGCAATTCTTCATGAACTGCTCCAGCGTGGGGTCCCCCACGGGGTCACAAGTCCTGTCAGCAAACCTGCTCTGGAGTGGGCTTCTCTCTCCATGGGGCCACAGGTCCTGCCAGGAGCCTGTTCCAGCGCGGGCTTCCCACAGGGTCACAGCCTCCTTCAGGTGCCTCCACCTGCTCTGGTGTGGGGTCCTCCACAGGATGCAGGTAGAATCTCAGCTCCACCATCATCCTCCATGGGCTGCAGGGGGGCAGCCTGCCTCCCTGTGGTCTTCTCCACAGGCTGCAGGGAAATTCCTGCTCTGGCACCTGGAGCACCTCCTGCCCCTCCTTCTTCACTGACCTTGATGTCTGCAGAGTTGTTCCTCTCACATCTTCTCACTCCTCTGTCTGGCTGCAATTGCTCTTTGTGTCTTTTTCCCCTTCTTAACTCTGTTATCCCAGAGGTGCTACCACCATCATTGATTGGCTTGGTCTTGGCCAGCGGTGGGTCCATCTTGGAGCTGGCTGGCATTGGCTCTATTGGACATGGAGGAAGCTTCTAGCACCTTCTCACAGAAGCCACCCCTGTAGCCCCACCACTGCCAAAACCTTGCCACACAAACCCAATACACTGAGCTCCAGTTCTGAAGATCTGGGGCAACCAAGAGGATTGCCACCACCACTGACAAGGCAGGAAGGTGGCCAGGGTCTTCTGAGCATCCACACCTTCCTACCCAGGGAGTCCTGCTGAAACCAAGAGTCCCAGTGTCTGTTATTGTCCCCCCGCACTGCCTGCGCAGCCACTGCCTGCTCCTGCCCCTGAATCCTTTGAAGCAGAACACACATGCAATGCTCAGAAAACAGTACATAAGTGAATAACTGTGGATGTCACAGGTTTATAAGAATGAATATTTTTCAGTGCATCTAACTAGCAGGTAATTACTAATGTGCTTGCAAAGGTATCATGTTGGTAACTCAAAGTCTCTCTCTGAAGTTCACATTTGCATTGCAGAACCTATGTCCTCTTCCCAACGAGATGACGTTGCTTTTCACCGTGATGTGCATTCAGGTGTCTAGAGACAGCAGTTCAGGGTTTGGTGTACAGCTGTTACAGAAAAATATATGTTTCTAACAGACCATGCACATGGTTTCCCTCAGAGTGCAATTCCTGCGTGGGTCACCACAGGTCCACCCTTTCAGGTGCTTTTGCCTAGAACCCATCAATGTGTCTGTCCCTGACACACAGTCCACCATCCCAGCTCTAACTGCCTCAGACTTGTTAACCTTTCCTCCTGAATGATTTGATTTGTTTCGTCTGCTTTTTTCCCCCGTAAATTATCCTCATGATTTTTTTTTTTTTCTGTTTTAAAAGAATACCAGATATTTTACAAACCTAAGCCCAGGTTTCTCAAAGAAATAGGAGCAGGTCCTTACAGAATACAGAGGAAATAATACCTGGGTACTCCCTTCTTCTTTTGGGGACACAGAAGCAGAATTTTTTTCTACCTCATTGCACATGCAATATGATTGCTGAGGAACGGAAAATGAAGCAGAACTTTAATGCCCAAAAGGGGCACAGCAAGGAGGATCTGTACATGTACACGCACACACGCACATTCCCACTCACAAAAACGCATCCCAACAGTCGCACAAGCAACCCTGCTCAGTCAGTTTTGCCAGTGAAGTCTGTGTAGGGATGTTCGAGCCTGAAGCTCTCTCGTACTGGGATCATTTTGGCTTTCTATCATGAAACCTGAATTTTGCATTTGACATTATTTTTCTTAGGTAAACTATGCACTTGTATTTGTGTATATCAAATTATTATTCTGTTCTCAAGGAAATAACAGGTGTCCCATATAAAGACAATGAAGTGAGAGTGCTTAGGAAACACGATCTGTACCGTGCCTGAATCCCAAGATACTCTTTAACTTCCTCAGTTTTCTGAAGGACAGTTAGGGGATGATTAACAGACAGTGATTAAAGCTACTATCTCCCCTGCACCATGGAGTGGTATTGGTAGAACAGTAGGACATTACAGTCATGATATGCTGAGCAGCTCAGCTGAACAGTGCTTGTCTATTCTAGAATCAGCCCATCCAGGACTGGATGTAAAAGGAGATTGTAGCACTACCAAGCAAAGTCCATAGTTACAGTATATTTGCAGCATTCGCAGCTCAGTTTGACACTCCGTTGCTACTGAGTAGGTGACATAAAGGGTACTGCATGAGTTGGGACACACCAGAGGTAATTTTTTGTTTCTTACCTAGGTGATATCTTAATCAGTTGTGTTTGTAGCCTAGGGATTTTGAGACTGGGAATTGAAAAGGACTTTTTTTCTTAATCCCTTTTACCAGCTACAGAATTTTTATTTGCTTCTAATAGTTCCTCCAAGGAAGCAAAACCCCTTTGAATTAAAGTAACGTTAGTTGTCTATTACTGGATAGCACAAAGAGAGACAGAAATTAAGGACTAACAATATTCTGAAACTAGCATGACCTTAAATTATGGCAGGTTAATAAATCACTTCAAATGTAAATCTCTGTCTGCTCTCACCTTGAGTTCTGAATACCTTTAATCAAGTACCATAATAGAAATTTTGATGATCAAAGACTGTAACTGCTGGCGGAGTGAGACTACAAGTTGAAGAGACAGCTGGGACTTAAAGTTTGGGCTGTTCAAGAAAAAAATGCTTTGGAAATTCAGTCTCTCAGGAACCTGTAAAACCTAACAAAGAGATGGAAACAGTTTCAATATTTAACAAAAGATATTGTATATCTTGTAAAGCCTAGCATGGGTGATGCAGGTGGGAACTGAGAGACACCAAGGAGATAGGAAGGGAAGGAAGAGACTTTGCGGTGAGTCACAAGGTCGACGTTCATGATGCGGTGGGGCAGCCTGTGTCCCAGCAGGGCTCTTCTCTAACACCGATCACCCAGGAGGAGAACGGTTGACACCACCAGAGTTCAGAGATCTGCATCCTGCAATGCAAGCACATACGGTGTAGTGCAAAGACCAGACTCACAAATCTTAGAGAACCGATGATAAACATGAGGTTTCTGTCCTGCTAAGGAACCTGAGGGCAGCTGCAGCACCAGCATCCTAATGCCGCTGTCCTGCAGCAGCTCTTTGTGGAAGCTGAGGCAAAGGTCCAGCGTCATTCACCCTGTGCTCTTCTTTAACATGAACACAAAACAGACTTGTATGCATCTGATTTTTTTAAGAACTATCTGTACACCAAAGATCTGAAAATGTAAACAAGCAGAGTTTATAAGTCTTCAGTGTGAAAATATGAAAGAAATAAGGGCCAATTCAAGACAGAGAAGAAAATTCAGAGTAACATCACCTGCTCCACACACCTCCATCCCCACATGGAAGTTGCATTCGGCTGCTAAATTTGAGGTGTTAATGTTTTTCTGACCATGTCTTTATTTATGCATTTAAACTCTAGGCTCTTCCCGGTGGGGTGCAAGGCAGCATAAGGCTGTCATGGTTTTCTCCCTATATATCAATATTACTGCTTACAGTCACAAAAACACCCTCATCTCAGAGACATAATCTATGGGTATACCTGTCCCTCCATGCTGAGGAAGCTTCTAAAGGGGAAAAAAAAATGTATCCTTACAAGAATAGTAAGTTTTATAAAACTCTTAATCATATAAATCAAACTCCCTATGAAATAAAAATGAAAGCTTGGCTCCACTGAAATCAAACATAAACCTCTGATTTCAGGGTGGACAGAATTTCATATAACACCTGGAAATCAGCTGTTATGCCCGGTTTATTACAGCACAGGAGGAAGCACCCCCAGCTGAGTACTGGGCTACTTGAGCACTTCAAGCCTTTTATGAGGAACATAAAAGCCAGAGACCTGGTGCTAAGTCCCCTGCTTTGGCTCTCTCCAAAATGACAAGTAACTCATATATCATGGAAGATTTCAGCACATTCTGGAATGTAAATATCTAGATTTGCTCCATCCAAAGCGAAACACCCACTGCAGGGGTGCTGAGCGCTGCAGCACAGCTCTGGCCTGCCACGGTGAAACCTGGACACCTCCAGACAGAGCCACCGAGGTGGCTTGGTCACACATTGCCGTGTTATCTCCAAGGCTGAGCTGGCCTGGGAATATGCATAACCACAGTCACACGGCACCTGACTTCAGCTAAGAAGCGTGATGCACAGCAGCCATCTCTGATTATCAGTGTAACAAATGCAAGCTGGATCACCTGCAGTCCAAATAACCCATTCTCAGAGAATCAAAAGCTGGCTTGCAAAGCTGCCTTTCCCTGCTGCTTCACATCACAGCACAGGTAACATGAAAGACACTTTGGCCATGTTTTTTTTATCATAGAATCATAGAATGGTTTGGGTTGGAAGGGACCTCAAAGATCATCTAGTTCCGACCCCCCCCTCCCCCGCTATGGGGAGGGACACCCTCCACTAGACCACGTTGCCCAAAGCCCCATCCAACCTGGCCTTCAACACTTCCAGGGAGGGGGCATCCACAGCTTCTCTGGGCAACCTGTGCCAGTGCCTCACCACTCTCACAGGGAAGCATTTCTTCCTAATATCTAATCTAAATCGACCATCCTTCAGCTTAAACCCATTACCCCTTGTCCTATCACTCCATGGCCTTGTAAACAGTCCCTCTCCAGCTTTCCTGTAGGCCCCTTCAGGCACTGGAAGGCTGCTCTAAGGTCTCCCTGGAGCCTTCTTTTCTCCAGGCTGAACAACCCCAACTCTCTCAGCCTGTCCTCACAGGAGAGGTGCTCCAGCCCTCTGATCAGCTTTGTGGCCTCCTCTGGACTCTCTTCAACAGCTCCATGTCTTTCTGGTACTGGGGCCCCCAGAGCTGGACGCAGTACTCCAGGTGGGGTCTCACCAGAGCGGAGTAGAGGGGCAGGATCACCTCCCTCGACCTGCTGGTCACACTTCTATTTGAGGCAGCCCAGGACACGGTTGGCTTTCCAGCCTGCAAGCGCACACTGCCGGCTCATGTTGAGCTTCTCATCAATCAATACCCCCAATTCCTTCTCCTCGGGGCTGCTTTCAATCCACTCTCCACCCAGCCTGTAGTCGTGCTTGGGATTGCACTGACCCATGTGCAGACCTTGTACTTGGCCTTGTTGAACTTCATGCGGTTCTCACAGGCCCACCTCTCCAGCCTGTCAAGGTCCCTCTGGATGGCATCCCTTCCCTCCAGCGTGTCGACCACACCACACAGCTTGGTGTCGTCAGCAAACTTGCTGAAGGTGCACTCGATATCTAGCATTTTCTATTTGATATATAAAACAGAGCATACTAAACGCATACGTGTGTGTGTGTGTTTGTATGCAGTTACACACGTTTGAGCCAATTTCTTACAGCGGTCTGCACCAATGAATTATATTTCTTGCTGATCCTTCAGGTTCCGTCTGTTTTTCAGCAGATGACCTGGGAAGTCAGCTCAAGGGGAAGGACTGCTGCTCTTTAAACACTGCGCTCCCCTCTTCAAGAAATGCAGGTCTCAGGAGGAGGCAGAGCCTGGCTTGCAGGGGATGAGTAATTGCCTTCTGGAAGCGAGCTGCAGCACTCGACGTAGCTATGCCTTCAAAATGTAGTTTTCAGTCCCCATCTGCAGGCAGGATGGAGCAGAGCAGCTCAGCACCCCAGCTGGGCTGGGGGGCACTGGGCTGAGCTGGGGTAGAGAGCGGCACTGCAGTGCAGGATGAAGGACAGCCCTGCTGTGCAAACCATGGCAGTGATCTGCAGATAAAATTTCATCTACCAGTCATCGCTTAATCACCTGCCAGGCCACGCTTTAAGGGTCAGGTCTCCTTACGTGGCTGTAAACGGGCAGTTGTTCTGCAGCTCTGCCAGAGTCAGGCAGCAGATAAGTACAGGTTTGCAATATGCTTACACACCTATTTTGGTAAAATGGCAGAAAGTAATGATTTTAAAATTAAGGAAGAAAAAGCTATCCGCAGACACATACCATATCTGTACACATGGGGCAGAGCAGGCGCAGGGGTGGCAGCGTGTGACACTTTGGGGCAGCACCAGGGATGCACAGAAGAGCAGCGCAAAGCCCTGCAGAAACTGGGAGACTGCATCGAGTGCTCAGGCTGGCACCTTGCTCCGGTGACCCAAAGCACCCCCGAAACCACAGCAGCTTCCCAAATCTCACGTCAGACTGGAATTTCATGACAGCTGAAAGAAGGCGGCAAACTACAAAACCAGATTGATTCCCAGATTTGCAGCTCAAGGAAAGTGCTATACACGCAGAGAATTTGGGGAGAGGGGTGCGGCGCAGTTGAGCTGCGAGCTCCATAGCACCTATACGGTGGTTCACTGCTCCCTCAAACACAAATAACCACCAAGCTCCTGCCTATACCAAAAATTTTGTCTGCTTGATAAATTGGTGCCCGAACCCTAAGTCGGTAAAATCTTAAAGGCAAATTGTCCTTGCTCCCTACTTTGGAAAGCAATGATTGAGAGCAAGGTTTTAGCTTCAGCCCAAGGTGAAAGGAAAGTACAACTCAATCAGTACTTTCAGGTAAGAGAATATTCCCTTTAGCTGAGGAAGCACGAGGAATCCGGAGGTCTTGACTAAAGCCCACCTTCCAGTAGTCCTCATGTTAGGAGGTTTCACCATTATCTAAGCGCTCTCCTTCACCTGCTGACGGACAGCTTGCTAATGCATGCAGTATTATTCGAGCTTGTCAAAAGTCATTTAAAATCCCATCAACATCAGCAAAGTGAGAAGGGGAATATCAACCCCTAATTCCAGCTAGTCGAGAACTGCACTTTCACTAGTTTCTAATGAAAAATACTCTGTAATAAGTTTGTCTTCATTTTTTGTTGTGACACAGTCCTTTAATTACTATGTTTTTAGAGCCAAAGTAATGATTTTTCTCTATCATATCTGTCTGATAATATATCTTCTAAGAAAAAGGAGATTAATAATTATTTTAAAACATTGGCTTCATGATTTTTTTCATTTCATTTATATCTGCATAGATAAATATATATATATACATAAAAAAAACCCCAACAGTTTCCATCACCCTCTCAGAATGGGATTAATTTACTATAACGAAAATGGATGGGAGCATCAGAAGTGCTCACTCCAAATATGCTCACAGTGACTAATACCATGAATATGAAAAGCTCTCTTAACCAATTCTAAGTTGCAGATGGATCTTGGCAGAAAGGAAGCCAGAGAAAATGAATGTAATTGCTGCAAAATATGTAAAAATGACAGAGAGAGGAAAGTCTAGACAATGCGAGATGATTGCCATGCTTCCAGCTTGGAATGCAAAGCTTGTCTTCTGATTGTTCTGGGGTTTAATCTGCCGAACACACATCGCTCTTCGAACCCATATGGGCAAGTAATTTGCCATATGTTTTAGTACATGGCACGAGTACCCGGAGATGTACTACTGCTAACGCTGCAAATAGAAAAAAGCAAGAAATGCCGCCCATGTCTCTCTGACACACTAACGAGAGGGTGGAGTGTTCCAAGGTTGTTTCTAAAACACATGCCAGCCCTCTACATCGTATCTTCTCCTCCTCCATGCTCATAGCCACGTGAGCTCTCCCTGACTCCCAGAGCCCTGGGACCATGGAAAGCAATCTGGGGTTGGGTTGATGGCAAGTTGAGTATGAGACACCACCTTGCCCTGGCAGCCAAAAGGGCCACCCAAGTCCTGGGTGCATCTAGCACAGCATCGCTAGGGAGTTGAGGGAGGTGACTGTCCCACTCTACCCTGCACTGGTGTGACCCCACCTCAAGTACTGTGTGCAGTTTTGGGGGCCTCAATACAAGAGGGACATCAAACTACTACAGTGTGTCCAGGGAAGGGCGACCAGGATGGTGAAAGGCCTCGAGGGCAAGATTTATGAGGAGTGGCTGAGGTCACTTGGTTTGTTCAGCCTGGAGAAGAGAAGGCTGAGGGGTGACCTCATCACAGTCTGCAACTTCCTCAAGGGGGGCAGCGGGGGGGAGGGTGCTGATCTCTTCTCTCTGGTGACCAGCTGTCGTGGTTTAACCCCAGCTGGCAGCTAAGCACCACACAGCCACTCGCCCACTGCCCCCACGACAGGATAGGAGAGAGATTCAGAAGGGCAAAAGTGAGAAAACTCGTGGGTTGAGATAAAGACAGTTTAATAGGTAAAGCAAAACCCACACACACAAGCAAAGCAAGACAAGGAATTCATTCCCCACTTCCCATGGGCAGGCAGGTGTTCAGCCATCTCCAGGAAAGCAGGGCTCCATCACGTGTAACGGTGACTTGGGAAGACAAACACCATCACTCTGAACGTTCCCTGCTTCCTTCTTCTTCCCCCAGCTTAACATGCTGAGCATGACATCATATGGTATGGGATATCCCTTGGGTCAGTTGGGGTCAGCTGTCCCGGCTGTGTCCCCTCCCAACTCCTTGTGCCCCCCCCAGCCTCCTTGCTGGTGGGGTGGTGTGAGAGGCAGAAAAGGCCTTGGCTCTGTGTCAGCACTGCTCAGCAATAGCTAAAACATCCCCGTGTTACCAGCACTGTTTCCAGCACAAATCCAAACCACAGCCCCATACTAGCTACTGTGAAGAAAATGAACTCTATCCCAGCCAAAACCAGCACACCAGCAATAGGACATGAGAAAATGGAATGAAGCTGTCAGGGGAAGTTCAGATTGGACATTAGGAAAAGGTTCTTCACTAAGAGGGTGGTCAGTCACTGGAACAGGCCCCCCCGGGGAAGTGGTGATGTCACCAAGCCTGTCAGAGTTCAAGGAGGATCTGGATGATGCTCTTAGTCATATGGTTCATTTTTAGGTTGTCCTGTGAGGAGCAGGGAGTTGAACTCAATGATCCTTACAGGTCCCTTCCGACTTGACATATTCTATGGTTTCGTACTGTCCAGGAGTGCACTGCAGCCAGCTCAACCTTGCATGGAGAAAAGACCCAGGGACAGATGTCCTCCTCTCCTCCCACCCCCTGTGAAACACAGGAAGACATGCTGGGCACCAGGACTTGAAGGAAACCACCTGTGCTCCATTCAGCTTGACATCTTTCCTCTCCTACCTCTCTGCCTCCCTACACCACACAGACGTTAGATGCAGTATGGGCAAAATTCTGCTTTTGTGCAACATTACTCCCAGTTTCTATCATTATTCTAAACAAACATCAACTTCCCATATACTCGGCCTTGAACTAATGAGGCAATGCCATCTTTCTGTAAGGAAAACATGTTCTCCTCAAGATCCTAGATGGTAATTCCTGGTCTTGTTCTATGTCTGTCTTCCCCCCTGTGCACGCAGCACATGCTGCTCTCCTTGCCCACATCTCAGTGACCCATTTGTCTGCCCTTCCCAACCACATCACGTTTCCTCTCTCTTTTCTCCCAAGTTCATTCACACAGGAACTAGACATCGCTCCATCATAAAACCAACCTCTACTGTAAATCTTAAAAGAAACTGTCAACTGATGATGGCTAAATCAAAGGAGGATGTGGAATATCAAAGTTTCTAAATATATTGGAAAAAATTCTCATATTATTGAGTGGAGCATCTAAATAGCCTGTACAACCTTGTGTATTATGTTTGTCTGATACACCGTTTACCTGAACAGTTGTCAAACCTCAGAGCATCCTGGTTTAAATCAGGCTGTGGACATTCGCACACAGGATATCTCTGGTCTTTTGAGTTTGATTATACTGATACTGGTTAAAACTATTTGCAAAATCATAGCCACTAAAGTTTTGGAACACTCACAGTGTTTGCCTGTAGTCAAACGTTGAGTAATTTACTGCTGCTTAAATCTAACTGACATCTTAAGCCAAAAGGCAGGACTTTCAAGTGAAAATTTCCTGTAAACACTCCAACCTGGTTGTAATACTGAGAATTTTCCCTCTGCCATGTCAACTGAAAACAGTAGCATCACAGGTATGTTAACCGGATAATCCTGCTGCTGATTTAGGACAATCCTAAAGAATAAGAAGAAATGGTGCTCCCAGATGATAATTCTGTAGAGTCTGCACAACCTTGGAACACCCTGCGCACAGCGGCACCCCCAGTCAGAGGAGCACGCTGTCTGGGCTTACACTCACAGCTATATCCCAAAGGCTCTGGAAATGTCTTCTCAAATAATAATTGTATTTGATAAGGACCATTGCAGGGAATTAGCAGTCATCCAGTCTTGCTTGTTGATCTTTATCTCTTGGTCTACCTTGTATTCTGATACAATGAAAGTCTTTGCATTTTTAGAACATAGATCTGTGTATGCAAGGAAATCTGTGGCTGAAATAGGCAATTTGTACCCAGTTCCCCTTGTCTTCTCCATACATCTTCTTGTGAAGAATACTATGATGAGGTCCTCCTGAGCCTTCTCTTCTCCAGGGAGAAGAGACCTAACTCCTTCAGTCTTTCCTCACAGCGCAGGTTCGGATAGTGGTTTGATCATCTTTCCGGCTCTCCTTTGGATCCCCTCTAGTCTGTCTGCATCTAAGGTCAAGGTCAGTAGAAATCTTTCAATGTTCAGTACCACTATCCAAGCTATCTAATCTACATTATTTTCTTGTACTGCAATGACAGCCATTAGTTTTGGAGAGCCAGGCTGGTATCTTGAGGAGTAGAAGTCACAGCTGTTGTTAGGAGTTGGTTCAAAAGATCAGATCTGGAGAAAAGAGCATGGTGGTTCTCAGTGTATTCCCCACCTGTGAGCTCCAGGTGTTAAATCTGCATTAACAGTAGTAACTTCAACCAGGCATCAACCTTATCTTCAGTGAAACTAGATTTTTTAAAAAAATTTTTCTTACAACCAGGCCTTGGGGGGGTTTTAATGTTATTTTCAAGAATTAAAAATCTATTTTGCCTGTTATTTCAAGAAAGGTTCCTGGCCTAGGTAAGAGAATTTGAAAGAAACAAAATACAAAGGTAGTGACAAAACCTGCTACGCTAGTCCCTGTAGGACATGCTTTGGCTGTGCATTATTAAGCCAACACAAAAAACATTTTGAGGAATACCATTATGCGGCTGCATAGAGAAAAATGTTTCTGATTAGCATGTACTCAATATGCTTGGAAAATTAGTCCTCCTTCAGAGGGTTCCAGCAACAAGTGAAACATCTGTTGCTTCCTCCAAGTTATTACAATTATTTTGCAATTATTCTTTTGCATATTTTGAATTTCTAATTTTTTATTTTTATCTAAAAAGCCAGGATTTGTGGTGCAATTGAAATGCACAATGTGCCCATGTGTGTGGGAAAGAAGAATAGGAAATAATGGCAGTCTCTAACTGTGGCATTATGTCACCTCAAGGCCAAAATTGTTGGCCGTCTATATTATTTGCATTCACTATATTAATTCCACTCTATACACAATGGGAACTAATCCCATTTCAATAGCTTCAATGGCTCCTATTTATTCCAAGGTTGATGCCAGTGATCGCTATTGTGTGTAGCTACACAATACGCGTTCTGCAGCCAAAAAGCCAGCTTCAAGTTTCTACCCCCTTACCGCAGTGCATTGCTTGTGCAGCACTGTCGGTACCAATGCTCATGGTAGAAACACCACCAAAATAAATCGTGTTAAAAGAAAACCACAACCGGGTTGAAGTAGCAAACAGCATGGCAGCAAAAGCGTGCAGCTGCACCCAGGAGAGGAAGGAAGTGCTTAAGCTTCACGAGCGGTGAAAACAAGTTGCAGCACGAACTAGCAGGAGCCACCACCAGCCAGAGCCCTCACAGCACAGATGTCGAAAGACCAACCAGAGACCTTGTCCCATGGAAACACGCACATTCAAAAGACTAGGGATGGGTTTGCCTCGTTGTGTTCAGTGCTGGTTATCTGCTACCAAGAGCTATGACTTTAAGAGGCAATGAACAAAGGAGAGGTGAGAAACACGGGTTAAATATTGTGCTTCGCTCCTCCTGCCATGTTTGCCTGCGCAGTAATGGCACAAGTGCCTGTTACGGAAACAGGGCTCCCGCATCAGCCTCCGGTTGTTATCGTAGAGTTATTTCTGCCATCCACGTAGGCCAGACGAATAACTAACTTACCAAATACACCTAGAAGCAGCCTAACTTCATAGCACGGGTTTACAAAAGACCGGAACCAGGACGCCTTGCTGGAGGAAGGGGTAAAATGTCAGTGGTTCCCTCTCTGCAAGCTGGAGACTTTTTGTGCTATTTTTATCTGCCCTGCAAATAGTGAAGGCCTGCTAGGAGTACCTTTGACTCAGCCGCAAAACTACAGCCCGAAGATAACGCAGGAGACCTATGGAAAGCCTCGTCTCTGTCACCTCTGCTCCTTTTGAGCGCTGGGTACCCCCGATTCCCGCTGCCGGGAGGACGCGCATCGCAGCAGGAGCCTGCTTTGCCAAGCAGGGAGGGCTCTCTGTTTCTGGATGGGTTTTAGAGCTCGATGGCATCACGTCCTTACATCTGGCAGCAGCACTGCCACAAGGGACTTTCAACATAATGGGCAAAGACAAAAGCAGGGTTACCCCTGCAACCCCCTGCAAACAACAGGAGCATTTCCCCATGAGAGGGTCAAGTTTAGAACTGATCTTATCCAGCCTTCAAGTTACTCATTTTAACAATAAAGAAACAGCTCTCTTCAGGTACACCTGCGTGCTATTCCGGTGCTGGCTGTGGCTATTTTTGGTGCTGTTGCTATGCGGGCGCTGCGCTGTCTCCAGGCTGCGGAGCAGAAGCTGTACCGGGGTGGGCAGTTCACCAGCTGGAGAACCGCAGCTCACGGGGAGGCTTTCTGAGCGCTGGCGCAGGATTATGGGATTCGCGATTGGAAATCATTTTTTCTAAGAGCAAACCAATAAAATAAAATAAAAAGAACAAAATGTCTTCCTTTCCAGTGACAGCTGAACTAATTACACAGCTGAAGGCTTCAGCGAGGAACAAAACAGCAAAGTAGGATTAATCTGCCCTAATTTAGGTTGCTAAAAGTTTCACATCTGATTCTAAATTATCCATACTATTTTCCTTTTAGACTCAAGAGATAAATACCCCAGATGATCACTAAAATTAGTGTCAAAGATCAACTGAATGAATCCTCCTCTGAAGGTAAATGTGTGTTTCTAGTGACTGCAAAGGCAGCCTTGGGTCAGTTCAGCATCTCACTTCCAGACATCTGAAGCCTGGGTCAATGAGCCCTGTGCAAAGTGTACGACCACAGCCATAGGTACGGTGAGCAGGGTGTGCAGAGCTGTTGGAGAGTGACCTTTCTTCAGGGTCAAACCCTTATCCCTAGGTTAGTTTAGTTGTCTTTGATCCCAGTCAGCATTATTGTAGTGATGATTTCATGAAATATTAAAAATATAAAATAAATAAATTTTTAAAATTCATTTTATATTATTTCATAATACTCTGGGAGAGTTATTTTTAACATGTTACTTATTGACTGTTCAACATTTAATCTAAACTAACTCTATGCACATATTTTATCCTTGCATAATTAAGATATTCCATGAGGACGCGTACCAAAGGTAACAGTGGGAAGTTCTCAAATGACGAGGTCTTACTGGCAACCTGACGGTTAATGCAGTCAGCATCAGCCAAATGGCTTTCTTTGCCCATTCCTACTTACTGCTATTGCCACACTGCAAACTTTCCCTGATGAACCCAAGATGGGACCTAGATTCTGGCCCGAGCTTTTACATTAATATATAACAATTAAAATCCATGGTCTTACGTACTTGCTTAGATAAAATTCCATTGCGTCTTTGGTATGACAGCACTAAAGCAAGACCTTCTGACAGGAAGCCCTATGTGCGTTACACCTGATATAATCAGCTGAAGTGCAGAACAGCTGGCAAAGCATCCAGGCTGCTGTGGTGGTAGCGGTGTGCTCCACCACCAGCCCCAAGAGGAGCTCTCTGCAAGGGGCTGGCCTGGGGCTCGAGAAGCAGATCCAACTACTGACACAGCCAGAAGATAGTTGACAATTTTCCCTTCACATGGAACACCCCCTATACCAAACATCCATTAAGCAATAGTCTGTAGTTTCCCATACCTATTAAAGTCTGTGGGGTACATATTTGTGAGGATCAAAATGACTGAAGAGGACAAACACCTGGTGGCAGCAGCTGACGAGCTTTGAGACTGGTTGCACAACATGGGGATCTTCTGCATTTAAGAACCAATATCTCCACATGATTTAGCCTCCCCATAGTGACTTGGGTAAGCCACAGTAACTACAGCCACAGGTCAACAAGAGTCTTCAGCCTGCAAGATGACCATCGTGCATCCACAGCAAGACCAAGTGATGAGGGATCAGACTCACAGCTGCAGCCTCTTTGGTGATTTCTGTAGTTTTCTGTTATCATCACTGAACTGTCCACTGCCAGTTCTGTCTCAATCCTAATCAAGGGAACTAGAAGCACACTGTGGGGAAGATCTTGGAGTCCCTACTGAGAAGGCTTCACAAGAAGGCCTTTCTCAAGGCTGCTTGTATATCTAGAGAACATGAACCACACGCCAGATTCAAGGTTAGCAGTGACCGACTGCTTGAGGCAGTAAGGAGGAAATCGCTCTTCACCAAGCCGCAGGCAATGCTGGGCTCACGGTTTATATTTAATGAAGAAGACATCCAACTCTGACAGTAGAATTGTCACCAGAAGTGGGTCAGGGTGCAGTAGGGTCCAGATATCAGAGGAATCACACTCCCTTCCTTTCCCGAGTTATCCTTATCAAACTGCCCACGGCAGCCTTAGACGTTTCTCCCTTCCAGAACTGTTTGGTTGCTGCCACCAGTGGGGTCTATCTGCTCAATTAGCAAGGCAATGGGCAAAATGAGCAGAGAAAACGAACGGAGGTGACAGGTATTACCACAAACACCTCTATCAGTCAAGTCATGAACATTGGCAGTACAGATATCTTCCAGATGTCTTGCAGCACTCTCCGACTCCCGGGCTAGACGCTCCCCCAGGCCCAGCAGAATTGCCTAAATCGCCCCCTGGCTGAACACAGCTCCTACAGGAACTTCAAGGGCCATCTCCTGGCTCCATCCATCACAGATGACAAGATGATGGTGATTTTCAGGAAAAGAAAGTGTCAGCAAACAGTCCAGAAAGGACCGATTATTTTCCCCAAGACTGACAAGGTAAAAAGGCAGCATTTGAGAGGAAAGCCACAGTACAAGTAAAGACTATTGTAGTTTTGTTTAAAAAAAAAACCAAACAAACCAAACATGAGCACCTTCTCAAGATTATTTCCTCCGCTACCTTGCAAGTAATGACATTGGAAGAAAGACGACTACTTTCCCCATACAGTTTGTTGGTTGCTATTTATGACTAAAAGGTTTGCTTCCCCATCTCCTGTACCAATACAGATACATTTTGTGCAGTCATGCAATAAACCCGAGATTGCTCTATGGACTAAGAAAAAAGAAATCATGCATTCCTTCTCCTCCAAAGCTCTCTCTTATGTTGCAGCAAATTCATTACTGAGAAACTGGTAACTAAACTCTACCTAAGGAGACAGCAGTGGGTATACCAGCAGCCTTTTTCCTCCAACAGACACATTTGGGTTTGAAGTATCCAGTAAAGGCAGCAGCAACCACCCACTATCACCATCTGTAGAAACCAAGTCTCTCTACTGTATACTGCTGGATGCCACAGATGGATCTTTGAAATTTGAACCAGTAATATTCTTAAGCATTACCTGGAGTGAAACATGCTTGCAATCCAGAGAAGCTTTTGGAAGTTACTAAATATGGTATCTACCAAAGGGTTTTAAAGGTCCCATCCATGGAAGATAACATGAAGGGCTAGTCAAACTATTAAAGTATCTTTCTGCATTTCAGCTGTACTTTGTTTCAACTTATGCTGTTCTATTCTAGCATGTGCCAGGCTGAGGTAACATTGTAGCTTTGCAAGAAAAGGGCTGTAAAACTATTTTTTTCTTCTTACATGTCATCTACACACTGGATGGCTCACTGGAGCCTACCAGAGACAGGTTTACAAATAGGTTGGCAATCATATATGAAGCAAGCAGAACAGAGATAAAACCTCTTAAAACTCACTTCTGTGGTTTCCTGAAAGGTCTTGCACCCCTTCAGATTCCAAATGTGGCACTCAAGAGATACATGTAAGTTTAGCTCCATGCTATGAGCTGTAGAAATACAACTCTCTCTTTAGGAGGTACCAGGATTTCCCAGTCATAAGAACCGGTGTAAGACAGAGGACATGTTCAGCATATGCTGAATCTGCGCCTCAACACCAACAGCTGCTTAGATTCCATGTTGGATTTTCTATCGGATGGGACGGTTTTAAGAAGGTCAGGATTGATAAAAATGGGACACGATCTGAAGCCAGTAAGCAACAAGGCAATGGTCATCTTCAGCTCCATAACTATTTTGGAAGGTACGTGGACACAGGTGAGGTCTGGACTAAGGAAACTTGCACTATGCATAACATTTCCTGGCAATATCTGAGAATTCTGGCACACTAAGGTCCCACCTAAAGACGGATGTTAAAAAGAATGGCTCTCAGAAGACGTTAATTTCTCAATGCGTGTAGTGTCTTTCTTGACCATCAAAAGACATTTTAAATTGTAAAGAGCCCACCTTTGGAGTAAGTTTAGAAAGTGAGCAAATGAATACAAGTGTGGAGCATAGCCTACTGCCCAGTCATCCGTGGTCATGGGGATACCACCAGCAGAACATGTCTGAAGTCCAAAGACTAAGCTGTGGAAAAGGCAAAATTCAGCTAATAAAAATGAGTGTTTGAGAGGTATTAATAGAGCAGTTTTCTGTTAAAAAAGTATCTCACTAGTCAGTAAACAAATAGATAAAATACATGTTATTACACATTAATTCTGTCCAAATATTCCACAACATGTTATTGAAACATACAACTTTGATTTCAACAAGTACTTTAGTTTGCTTGTATTTTGATTTTTACATGGAAGTATATCTTGTGACATAACGGAACGGTCAAAATGGTGGTTGAAATGAATCCCTTCAAATCCTCGTGAAATGGGACTGAATTCTGTTTCAATATTTTTCTAATAGAAACAGTTATTTGGAAGTTGCAAGTACAGTAGTCTTAATAAAATTTAACTACTTTGCAGAACTGTCTGAAAGTTTGTGTTCTTGCAATAAAGTCAAATTTTGACAACCATCATTTGCATTCCATGTGCAGGACTTCTTTCCCAAATATGCTTTAAGTAGAATATATGGACTTAAATCAAAACAGGCAGACTCAGAAATATGCTGGATATTACTAAAAGATATAGCTCACCGCAATTTTTTTTTCTTTTTTACCATCAACCATAGAAAGCTTTATTCCAAGCCTGATCACACTTGCAGTTACAAAACATGTGGCAAAAAATAACAGTTAACATGCAAGATCTGCCATATTTCTACTTGCCTCTATTCTCATACTGGATTTTCCATATTGAGGGATGGAGAGTAAACCTCTCCCACTTTTAACATAATGAATATACTTAATGGTAGCAAACAAAGGTTTTTATTAATTTTAATTTCATTTCACAAATCTTTTACTCTCTCCAAGCCACCATTTGTTAGTGCAACAACCCAGCTCAGTGCTAGTTGCTGAGGTATACATGGTTCAACTAATTTCACCTTCAACCGAAACCGTATTGTTTTCTCTCCCTCCGCTTGTTTTTTTTTAAAGGTAATGAAAGTTGTATAGTCACCATTTTACATTTCTAAAAATATTTCCATTCTAGAGTAAAGAATGGTTTTGTAATAGTGACAGGCTGTAAAAAGCAATAGCCTTATCTTTTATCACCCATAGAACTCCTGCTGTACTTTTTTTTCTTAAAATATATTTTGTGCAAAATTAAGTTCTGTGTAGGTCTGTACCATAATTTGGAAAAAACTGTGTATAAAATGTACTTAATTTTTAAAAACAATCCCAACATCAAACAACAGAGAAAGAAGAAACAGATCATATGCAGCTGAAGTTTTCACATGAGAAACTAAATATAGTATGTTCTTAAAGCTCCAGTAATACATTCTTTCAAAAACCAGAATGCACTTTGGTCATTATTAAACATTAGTACAGAGGCAAATAAAATACAAAATGCTTGTTTGTGTTGCTTTATATATAAAAATATTTCTATACCACATAAGTTTAAGATACATTACTTCAAATCTTTCAAGATTCTGAAGTTTAGCAAACATAGTGCAATGTCCAGACTCTCGTCACCTAATTACTTGTCATTTTTCAATATGAAGCCACTACTTTAGAAACACAAAATGTACGAATACTTGCACTCGGTGATATTAATCCTCCCAATATAATTTGTAGATGGAAATGTTGTTCCAAGTAACTTAATTCTACAGAGGTGGACATCTGTTTCCACCACACTGAAGAACCAGGGTCCAATGTGACTGGTCCACATGGGAGCGGGGATACACAGCAGAGGGAGAGGTGGGAAGCCAAGGCTGGGAAAGCCAAGGCTGGGAAAGCCAAGGCTGGGAAAGCCAAGGCTGGGAAAGCCAAGGCTGGGAAAGCCAAGGCTGGGAAAGCCAAGGCTGGGAAAGCCAAGGCTGGGAAAGCCAAGGCTGGGAAAGCCAAGGCTGGGAAAGCCAAGGCTGGGAAAGCCAAGGCTGGGAAAGCCAAGGCTGGGAAAGCCAAGGCTGGGAAAGCCAAGGCTGGGAAAGCCAAGGCTGGGAAAGCCAAGGCTGGGAAAGCCAAGGCTGGGAAAGCCAAGGCTGGGAAAGCGCTAGGGAATGACCTCTGCTGGGGAGGAACAGGAGGAAAGGAGCTTCTCTGAAGACAGAAACGCGCAGAACATCAGGCTTCAGGAGCTCTGCTGCTCACCGGACAAACTTGTTTTCTGTGTTTAACTGCTCTTAAACTTCAATGTGGTACGAATGGCATATACTATAGTGTACAAGAGGAGAGCATCTATCTTATGCTCATTCATAGCACTTCTTTCACCAGTAAATCTTTCGCTTGCTTAAATATTCAATTTCAACATATAATATATACTGCTCCGTAGTTCACCATAATATATTCCAATTGATATACATTTATATGTATATATATAAAGTTTCTCATTAAAAGTAACAATAAAAAGTGCACATATTGAGCATGCACAGTCAGAGCCGCGCAGAACAGCCCAGTATTTCAAATAAATACACTATTTAATTTTATCAAAATATCATACAGCATGGTAACCATTTACAATTATTGCTCTAATAAAAGTGTTATCAAAGAGCACTTGTTGACTTGTTATATAATACCTTATTAATATCCCAGGATATTTAAACTGCAGCCTACATGAGTTTAGATCCTGGAATTGCTCAAAATATTAAAAATTCCCACTTGCTTCTAACACGAATATAAAATATTTCTGCTACCTGTCATACTGTATTGTCAGTACTTTATTTTTTGTAGGTGTCTCATTTTTCTATTGCAACCAAACATCTACTGATGTTATATTGTCCTCCTAAATGATTGGTGCAAATGAAATATTCTCAGCAATTTTACCACGCTATCAAAAATCAAATGACTTCCGTATAGCGTTACTGTAACTAAAAAAGTTCAGCTTTAACAACAGATATAGTAATTTAGTGTAATCAATTTCCAGGATTTCAAGTTCTCAAACACACAGCTTTTGACCCTTCCCAAATCTGACCCTTTCCAAAACTAAACAAATAAGTTTGAAAATAAAATATAAATGTCAACTGAAATGAACATAAAACAGTGAGAAGATGAAATAAATACAAAGATTGCACAAGACAGTCAGATGTAAACACTTCAATTTTCCAAACAACATCCTTGAAGAGGTTGTAGCATCTGAAATACAGATTCAGTGGCTGCTTTGAGGCAGTTTTGTCAATCAATGAGCTTTTCTGTAACACTGTGTTATCTCATCTTCTTTATATATTGTCAAGATTTGATCTTCCAGAGCTGGAAAAGTTAGAGCAGTAAATCAACGTTATTTCCCATCTCAGTTTTCCATTTTCCAAAATTGCAATACCATCACATTTTTTTCTTATTGCATTTGCTGCATATTCTATGATACACAAAATCAATTTTACATTCCTTTACTTCTAATAGGAAGAAAATAGATAGATGTAAGCAAACTCAATGGCCAGTTAATGGCTTTGTGCTACAAGCTTGTGGAAACTAAGGTGCCTCATAACTTCAATCTTGAAATGGTTTCCCGAGTTTGAGTAGGACCTAACAAGACAGTCTTTCAGCCATGATGAAATGATACTGTGTAAGAGTGGTCATGGTAATACTGTATCTAATGTAATAATTTACTGCAGTGTAAGACAAGGATCACTTGCATCTTTCTGCATCCCTTAAAGAGTCACAAAGTCAACAGTGAGGAATTCATGAGAGAAATCAGATCTGGGGTACAAAGAACAGTTAAATAAGGTCCTGTAGTCATGTGTACGCATGTCTCTGTATTTATGTCTGTGAATTCTTAGTTATTATGTGTCCTAAATGAAGTTAGAGAACCATAAAAATACAGAAAATATTAAAGGGGCTCCTTTGAAAAATACATCACTATTCTTCTGATATAGCTTAAATTTCATAACCATTTTCAAACAATAAATCTTCTAGTGAATGCAGTTAAGAATTCATTAGGCTACAATGTCTGATCCATCTATCGTAACATTCTGAACGGCATGGTGAAAAAAAAAAAAAAAAAAGGATGCTTATCAAGTAGTTACCTTTAGATTAAACCCCAGCAAGTCACTGATGACACCAGAAACTGCTGACAGGATCACAACTTGGGTGATATTATAAAGTAGTGGATTCATTGTAAGCCCATATAATCTAAAGGGACTGTCCAGTTCCTAGTAATGCAAAACAATGACATCATTAAAAAGCATAAATTACACAAAGGAGGTTTTGTTCACATATGAATTGAGTGATATTAGATAGTTTAGGAAGTCTTCAAGTCACAATGGAGTAAAACATTTTCCTATTCGTCCACATATAAAAAACAACACAGGAAAATACCCATCACGTTAACTGACTGTTGACTGATGGTGTCTAAATAACCCTTCAAAAAATTGGAGGCTACCCATCTAGAGCATCTACCAGTTGGCTCATGGAGTCAGGAAAATAGAAAGCCAGTTTTCCTGGCACCAAGGTGCCATCATTTTAGAATTCCTTCTGATTTTCCAGAAATCACCTTCAGTAGTAAAAGAGCTGACAGTGGAACCACAAAAAATGAAAGATTTTCCACAGTGACAGAAGGCTACCTCGCTACTATGAAAAATTAACAAAAATGTCTTTTCTAATGCAATTCCCTTCCTTTTCCATTAATATTGGGAACCATTACTGATGATCATAGCCAGAAAAGGAAGATAAAGGAAAAAAAAATACTAATAACCATTTAACTGCCAATATTGTACTACTTTTTTTTTATTGGAAAGATCAAAAAACTAGCCAAAATTAGTCTGCAACAAAACTTGAGGAGGCTATTTCACCAGTTTTCACTTCTTGGTGTGTAAAGTCCAAACTTTTCTGGCCTAGAAATACGTTAAATAAAGGAAGAAAAAAAAAAATTTTAAAATACAAGGATGGATTATATAATTAGTTATATTATAACAACTATCACTGCTTTGGTCAATTATATTTTCTAGCTTTAAATCCATCTTCATCCCTCTCCCACATTACATCCTGGGCCTTGAACAAGGCCTTATAAACCCCCTTTTTAATAAAGAAGAATTTCAAAGCTCTGATTCTTCTTTCAAAAGAACTGAAATAAGAATGAGTAACTTTTTCGCTTAGATGTAATGTGGTAAAAAATCTGCTGCAAATACAAAAGATATAAAAGACATGATTCTGGAAGAACCACACAGAAATTCTTTAAGGAAAAAGTTTTTTGATTTTGGGTTCAGATTACCAATTTTAGGAGTAACAAAATAGTAAGAATATTCAACGTAATTTAGTCTTCAATAAAAGCTTAAGGATCAAAAATATCCAAAATCAAATAATAAAAAACCCACAAAAAAAAACCCACAAAAAGCCAACTCTATTTAGCTACTGGACATGAAATATATAATTGTGTTGATCACTAACTACCAAGAATTCATTTAAAGCTCATCCTAGGCAGCCTGGAAATCCCATCTCACTTTGGGCACATTCTCACAGTAGCTAAGTGATGGCCTGGGTCTGGGATTTGTGCTGCAAAAGCCAAGTCCCCTGTTGGGAAGGCATTTCTGGAAAGAGCAAAACATGAACTTTTTTTTTTTTTTTAAACTGAGAAAAGCATGACAAAGACTGAAGTGAATCAGATCAAGTGTTGATCAGTATCCTGCCACCAACAGCAGCTACTTCTCACCCTACCTACGTGCTCACAGTACACAAACATTTCAACTCATGAGATACCATGAATCTATTGTACAGTTGCACAAGTCTGCTACCTGATGCACAGAGAATACTTCCTTTCATCTGTTCCAAAACCAGGTCCTGAAAGCTTTGCAGTCCCTTATTCTCGTACCAAGAGATACAGTCAATACCTGACTTAGCCAGGCTCTCCGTATCGCTGAAGCGTAACTCTCAAGCTGTTGCTTTGTCAGCTTTGAGTCCTTGCTGACTCTGTCAGTCCTATCATGGAAAGTGCTGCGTACTTTTTTAGAGATGTGGGGACCGCATATGCCGTTAAAGGTGTGCTGGTGGGGAGAATTACTCAGCTGACTAGAACAAATACTCCACCATCTTAGCTACTAGCTAGCTGGATTAAACAGAGTTTGAGCTCCATTTTAAGAACTGCGCTCCGTGGCACACAGGGATCAAAGGGGTAAGTGACCAGAATTCAAGGTGTGGTAGAATGAGGCAGCAAGGTCTCAAAGCACCGCTATATGCAAAAAAAACCAAAAACCAAAACCCAAAGAAACCCAAATCCCCAGTTGTTTCTCTTAATAGGCATGAATTTTCCTGACTGCAGAGGAAAGGTGTAGAGGCATTAAAAGATATGGTTCAGGTTTACTGTATGATAATCCAGCCATTCCCTCTACTGCTGGGGATCTGTGCACACAGAATCAGTATCAGTTGGGTTCAAGCATGGTGGGAGGGGTGTGTGGAATTGAAGGAAATTTATCAGGGGGGTGGGGGGCAGAAAATACTTTTACATTTGCCAGCCATTCCTGGAGAACTGTTCTACATGACCACTCTATCTTGGACTAAATAAAGAAGTTGATTCCTTGAAGTAGAAACCAAAATACTGTTGTTACCTTACTTATGAACCCAAGAATAACAAATCAGCAGCATCTCTTTAAGAGCTTTACCATAACAGCAGAGGGTACAACAAGATCCAAATAGTGAAAACTGAAGCTACACGTATTTAATTTAAAAATAGTTTATACAACTGCAGAAGTGATTAAGCACTGAAACACCATGCCAAGAGGCAGAGAGGTAAGTCACAAATTTGGGTTTTTGTAGCTTCAGGACTGGCTTCCTCTTTGAAAGTCCACTTTATGCAATTCTAAGTTATATACTGTTAATTTTAGTGTAAAAGCACATAGGGAATATTAGATGGAATTTATTTTATGTGTTCATAAAAGCGAAACCTAAAATAAAAAAAAAATGTTCAAGTGTTGAATTTATCACTCCTATTTGGCATTCAGGTAACCCTTGAGTAAGTTTTGGATTAGAGAAATGTTTAGTCTGAAGGAGAATGAGACATTTCTGGAGCAAGAATTAAAGCTCCCAGACAAGTGAAAGAACAAAACAGCTTGCTTCCCAAGTTATGACAGATCTGTGAGTTTGAAAGAAGAGAAGAACTCAGCAGAGGCAATTCAGGATCAAACATGTCTTCCTGAGAATCTCAGCCACTGCTTTGTTTATAACAACAACAACAAGAAGTTTCAAAAAGCCCCAAGCATATCCGTGCCCTAGCTCCAGACGAGTGAAAGTAAGATGATTTCTCTTCTGCAGAATTCTAGAAATGGGAAGTAATAAAAAAATTCATGTTCTCTCACATGAAGAAATATCTTCTACCCACCAAATATAGTTAGTTGGCAAACAGGATAATATTGCATAAGCAAAACACTTTTCTACTAATCAGCAAAATTCCATGCAAAAGGAAACTGCCAAATAGTTCAAGGGTACAGCTGACAAATATTTCAAATTATGTTAAATAAATCCATATCTTTAATTCACTTATAACTCATAACTTATTCACTATGTAACAATTTCTCTCTGTCTTCCAAAAGGATTCTTCTATGACAGTAAGTAAAGAAGACATCAAGTATAATCCAGTTTTAATTTGAAACACTAACCACTGACAGTTTTTAAGAGGAATTACTTTTGTGGAAGAATACAAATCGTCCAGTAGCTTATTACTACAAACAGATATAGAGACTCCAAACAGACAAAACTGCATCATTTATTTCCCATCCATCCCAAAGTACCTTCTCTCATGCTGCTCATATACTCTTAATGAATAAAACTTATTGCATGTAATAATAATTTGCAATCCATAATGATAGCAACATAACAGACTGTCGTGTATGAACAAGTAGCATCGCTGTGACAGTTATAGAGCAGATTTAAACCAAAGCATTAAGCAATCTATTCTGCTTCTTAGTTATATATAATAAGGTAATACTAACTTAATTCTTACCTTCAATAACTTAGTAGCAAGTTTTAAAACATTGTTCACTAGTGTCAGCTCCTCCTTCTTGTTAGGCTTTTTCTCCATTTTCAAGTACAAGTTTATCTGATTTAAGTAAAATATGAGTATTACCACTTATTTGAAACTTAAAGGAATTCATTTGGAAATACTTAATAGTAACATGAAGTGATTACTCAGCAGCCATATGATAGAATAGCAATGACATTTCTGCAAGCAAACACATTTTTTTTGCTTCCTTTTTAATATTTAAGAAATAATACTGGCTCGGTACCATAGGAAAATACAATGGTTTATAATCAACCAAAATACATTTGACACTATTACAGCAACAACTTTAAAGTTTAGTATAATCTACAAATTAGGCAAGAAGAAACACCACATATGTAAGGTTTGCATTGTTTCTTTTTCCTCATTCAGTAATTGCCTGAGGTTTATCAATTCATTTCCAAAAGGTTTTACATTAGTATGCAGACCTTAAATTTCCCCAAGTTCCCAAAAGTTATGGAATAGACTGAAATGCTAAAACATAATTCTGCTAAAGTTTAATTTCTTTTAAAAGATTTTAGTATAATTGAGTACTTCATGAGCACCTTGAGTGCAGAAAAATCAATCCTTCCAGTGCATTGAAATATTTGAAAATTTATTTAACGCTATTGCTGTAGAAGAACAGTATATCCTCAGTACAAGAAAGTACTTGTGAGCACAAGAAAGACATGGAGCTGTTGGAGAGAGTCCAGAGGAGGCCATGAAGATGATCAGAGGGCTGGAGCACCTCTCCCATGAAGACAGGCTGAGGAAGTTGGGGTTGTTCAGCCTGGAGAAGTGAAGGATCCGGGGAGACCTTAGAGCAGCCTTCCAGTACCTGAAGAGGCCTACAGGAAATCTGGAGAGGGACTGTTTACAAGGGCATGGAGTGATAGGACAAGGGATGATGGGTTTAAACTAAAAGAGGGTAGATTTAGATTAGATGTTAGGAAGAAATTCTTGACTGTGAGGGTGGTGAGGCACTGGAACAGGTTGCCCAGAGAAGCTGTGGATGCCCCCTCCCTGGAAGTGTTCAAGGCCAGGTTGGATGGGGCTTTGGGCAACGTGGTCTAGTGGAGGGTGTCCCTGCCCATGGCAGGGGGGTTGGAACTAGATGATCTTTGAGGTCCCTTCCCACCCAAACCATTCTATGATTTTATGATCCTGTCAAGACTTCTGTGATCCAGACTTTTTTAGGTCATTGTTTCTGAGAAAGTTTAGTTAAGAATACAAATTAGCCCTCTTTTGGCCTTCTGGCAATTCTGAACATCAGCTTTCATTCTCAAAAGGCCTATCTTTGATATCTTAGACCAGCCAAAAGTTAGGGGGTTTATTGCATAGCAAAAGTAAATCGAAGGAAAAATATCTTGATAAGCCATGAACTTTTTATGTTCTTTCTTCTGAACTTTTTAGGATGACAACCTTCAACAAGATAAAAAATGAACAATTTAGCAATATGCTGAAGTAGTCCTTCAGGTAACAGAGACTCCTACCAAGCTACAGAAGTGAAGTTGCTGAAAGAAAGTGATGCTATATGATGCTATGATACATTTAACCACCTTCTTGTAAGGTGGTTATTGAAATAATGACCACAGACATCTAAACAAAGTAACTGAATGTTATCAAATCTCCCTAAAAATGTCACTGTAAGTTTCTGTACTGGTTTCGGCTGGGATAGAGTTAATGTTCTTAGCAGCTGGTACAGTGCTGTGTTTCAGATTTAGGATGAGAATAATGTTGATAACACACTGATGTTTTCAGTTGTGGCCAAACAGTCAGGGACTTTTCAGCTTCTCATACTGCCCTGCCAACGAGAAGGCTGGAGGCACCCAAGAAGCTGGGAGGGGACACGGCCAGGACAACTGACCCAAACTAGCCAAAAGGATATTCCACACCATATGATGTCATATTCCATATGTAAACTGCAGCGTAGGCCAGGGCTGCTCGGGAACTATCTAAGCATTGGCTTCAGCTCGTAAGCAATTGTGCTGGTTATCATTTGTTTTGTATATTCTTTTATCATTATTATACTCTTCTGTCCTAGTTTTTATCTCACCTCCTGAGTTTTACCTTTTTCTTTTCAATTCTCTCCCCCATACCACTGTGGTGGGGTGAGGGGGGCAGGAGCACATGAATGGCTCTATGGTTGTTTTTTGCTGCTGGCTGGGTTAAACCATGACAGTTTCTTATACATGTTAAAAATAAAAAGTTATGCCTAATATATTCCAAGCCATGTTAAGCTCCCAAACTATCAATTTCATCTTAAAGTAAATTATTCTTTTAGTGGCGAAGAGATTCCAGTCCTTAAATATAATATTATTGATTTCAACAATTCAAGAGTTTGTAAAAAGGAATAAACTAAGAATAAAAATGGTAGGTAATATACCCCAGGAAGGTTCAAATCTGTTTTAACAGTTGCTAAGATTTTACTAATTTATGAAAAAAAAAAAAAAAAACATTCAGTAACAAATTTTGAATCAGGAGGGGTGTTTGAATGTGTATATGCCCAACCACCTACCATATCTATTCTCAGACTTGAAACTAGCAAGATGACAACTTTGATCAGACCATACATTGTATTTTACTCAACAAGGAACCACTGAGGCACTTAATTTACAAGACCAATTAAAAATACTTTCAGAAGGACTTGAAAAAAAAATTACAGGCAAACAGCATACAGTCAAAAAATCCCTTGATGTAAAAGGATGGATCTTTTAGTTTCCCATCATGACTCCTAATCATGAAATTCATAGGTTGAATATAAAGCACACAGAAGTGGCTCAAACTTTGCTGACAGAAAGTAGAATTTCCAATTTCATCTTATCCATGAAGCATTTAAATTGAATCTGGGGGTTGAAGCTTGTTTGTCCTTTCATTTTTTTTGGTGGTGTTTTTTGTTTCTTTTAAAGCTTCATTCTCCTCTCAGTAAGCCTAATAACACTAGTGTGTGATTTTCGAGGACACCAGTTCAAATGTGCTTTTTTAGATCAACTGAGCGTCAGTCGATTGTTTGGGCTTGGCCTCTCATGAAAGGCCAAAATGTCAGACTTTCATGAGGTCTCTCTCAAGAACACTGTAAACAGGCTGTGGTATCCAGCTAATATGTGAAACCAGTCCAAAATGAGCTCTATCCAGGGGGACATGTAACTTCTTTATTTTCTGAGAAACAATTGTGAATTCTATTTTGGTTTTCATTTCATAAAGCTCTCAGGCCTTTTTGAGGGAAACGACTTATAACAAGACAAGCTGGATTCAATACAAAGCTAGATGTCTGATGACACAGCACTCTGGGGACATACAGAGAGTGTTCCTTTCAATGTCCACACTGGCTCAAAATGTTCAAATGTTGACTCTCATGAAGAGCATAGTATAAAAACCCATGAAAGCAAAACAAAGGCTTGACATTCTCTCTCTCTGGCCTTGCTCCATGCGGTTTTTTTCCAATCCTCATACCCAACATTTCCCTCCATTTTCATTCCAGAAACAGAGGACAAACTTCACTGGGACATTAGCCTATTCATACTCTGAGGATCAATAGAATAAATGCAAAGCTCTCCAAACTCAGGAACTCTGAGAGTTTTCCCACTGGTGCAAAACACAGCATTCAGAACGAGGTCAATAGGCAGTCTGTCTTCTCACTGTCTAGCCTCAGCATCTTTAGTAAAGACAACATTAATTCTCTTTGAGCAAAATATGTACGCAGTCATTTATACCACCTGTCGTAAGCTTCACATGCTGACTTTGGGAGTCTCAGTTTGGAAGATTTTATTCTCGAACTTGAACACATTTCCTGCAGTAAACCTGTGAAGATTTCTTGAACTGCCTATTTACCTTATCCTGAATGCTGTCTTTTGCACCAGTGTGAAACCTCTCCGGGCAGAAGAAAGATTGCTTCTTACCTAACACTAACTGAACATGCTCAGCTCAGAAAACTATCAGCAGTGCCAGGCAGAGCAGAGAGGGAAGTTTGTAGTACAAATGCCGACTAGAACATTCCTGAGAAGAAAAGTACGTAGACCCAAAGTCAAGCTCGACAGATGACTGAAAGAGAAAGTTTCCAAGGAGTCTAGAGGAGACTATATGTAATCCAAGCACCCTAGCAGTCAAAATTACTGGACTGGAAACAGTAACTTTGTAAAGGGTGAGGTTGTTTTCAAATCTTTTACTCTCCCATCCAACACTTTGAGAGTTCAAGTTTCTTTTTCCTATTTAAAAGCTACTTTTTATGTTTGTGTTCTGTTAGATCTTTATTTCTATCAAATGACACATACTGATATCTCTAAGCACGCTCACTTAAAAAGAAACTGGGATACAGCCATCTCAATGTTCCGTACAACTTTTAAACAGTCACACACTTCTCTCAGAAATTGAACTTCAGGCTCAAAAGTGTTGTTTCACTACACCATAATTAAGTCCCTAATCCAGATGATTTTAATACATCTAAAATGCATGCCAGAGTCCTACCAGATGACTTGTTTAGATACAAACATACAAGTCTACACAAATTCTCACCTGTTCAGTAAGTAATATTGAGGTATTGCTGTACTTTTTACTGGTTTCAGATCCAAGAGTAATAAATCTTAAGAGAAAAAGAGTTAGTGAAATGCACCAAATTATGAGTTCCCAATTGTAGTGACAATCAAGGAAGATCTCATGCATGTGAAGCAGCTGAAAACAAAAGAGGGGGAAAAACATCAAAATTTAATTCAAAGTAATAATTATATTACAACATAAGAAAATAATTACTTGTCTCCCAAACTCCAAGAAAAAATTCCCAGTATATAGATTGGTTATAGACATAAAAGATTTTTGAATCATAATTTAAAGTCAACATTGTGTCAAAGATATGAGGTTTGAGAAAACATATGCTCTGAAAGGCTCAATCAGCATTTAGACACATCTCTTTTTTGTATCCCTAAAGGAATACAAAAAAAATACACACTCCAAGACAATTTTAAACTCATGTTCAAACTTGCACAGACACTACGTGGGATGAAAAACAAAATATATTCTCAAATGTACTGAATTACATAGAAAATTGAAATCAGAGTTACTGCTAAATTATATTTTTATTAAAATATTTATAATTAGCTACCAGGAAAACACATTAGCATTAACTAGGGAAGAAAGTGGGGGAAAAAATACAACCAGAAGCCATTCAGAAGCTTCCCTGTATTCTGAAACTGAAGCTCCAGGAAAAATCTTAAGCAGTAAGTCATCCTTAAAACAATTTGCTTACTAAAAGATACTCCACTAGAGGGCAGGCTAATACAGCCAAAAATTTTGTTTCTCACTAAGATCCTCAATCAAGGTCAATCTCAAATGTCTTTGCAAAAGTATGTTTTGATGCAAATGTTAGAAAAAACACTGTGCTACAAAATCCATGATGGAAAATGAAAGAGGATTTAAAAAAATAGTATGTTAGGAATTATGCTATCTATTAGTTTCTTTAGCTCCTACAGAATAATATTCTAAAAATGAACAATATAAATGAAGCTTAATCTTCTGAAAAGCTGTAACAGCTGTTACTCATTTTTCATTGTGGTCTTTTTACTTAATAGGAATCACCGTGCAAAAGGCACTCTAATTTGGAAACTATTTAAGTCATGGCTGTTTCTAGACAAGTAAGATTTCCTCACCTGTGCACAACAGATAAACACAACTGAGATAGTCAGTAGGAAGGCAGATGAAACTATGACATCAACCGAGCGTTGAGGACCTCGACGCTGAAAATAAGGGAGAGATGTATATGTGAGAGAAAACCTACCCAATCACCATTGATATTAGTACATCCAGTTAGATTCACACCTTGTTTCTTTATTTCATCATGGCTCACAATTTGGCAATCTAAGTTCCAAACACCATATTAGAACCTAATGATATCACTATATTTGAATACCCCTAAAGCCATGTGAGATTAATTCAGATGCAAGCATTTAAAGGTAACAACAAGAAAAGAAAATATTCACCGCTTGCTCAGTCAGCTCCTTCATGACGCAAACTAACTTTCATGTAGGCAGCATTCCCTGGCATAACAAATTCAATACTGCACTGGGCTTTAACACCCATTATCAAACCAGTGCTAACAAAAGATTTTTGGACACCAGATCGCAATGGGATATCAAGATATGATTTCACATGGTTGGTATTTTCCATTACCTGCATCTTTCTGACACACAAGAATTGTAGCTGTAAATCACTGTCCCGTTGTGGTGTGCAATAATAAGTCTCTTACGTGTCATAATTCCCACAGAACAGCAAGGAAGATTGGGGAACAAACACACTTGTCTTGAAAGGTGTAACCTCACTGTTACCAACCATTTTTTTCATGCTTACTGGTACAATGAAATGTTTCTACCCACTGATCTTTTTCTTTTTTTTTTTAATTAAAGAATTAAACATTCTGTGCTGCACTGAAACATGTACAAGTTATAGTAGACATGTTTTGACTTTGTTCTCCAGACATGCTACTAATTGTATAAACATGAGAAGAATGGGAGGTGTCCATATGTAAGATATAACCTTGGAACTTGGAGAAAGAGACAGGAAGCTTAACTAATGGGGGGAAAAAAAAAAAAAGCAAATTGGTACTGCAGTATGCATGCACTACTTCTGTACTGAGAGAGGGTGTTTTGCCTGTGGAAGACCTGAGATGTGTATACACCGCAGCTCACGTCTTCACAGGTGGACACGTATACAGCCAAGTAACGTGCAAGTGTAGTTTGGACAGATGCTATGCCAGTGCTTGCCAGCAGCACTGCTGCACACAGGCAGGCCTGCTCCTTAGCTGCTTGTCTCCATTCCTTCCCTCATGCTAGCACAGGTATTGTGGAGCTGCCCAGTGAACCAAGTCAAGCAACAGATGGAGGTGAAAATTACTGTTCTTGACTGGTTATTTTTCAGTTGGGTCAGTTCCCTATGCACCTGCCTCTGACAACTGTCTGATTGCTTTCTTCTTTGCCACATAATTATACAAATGTTTCCGGTGGCATAAGGAGGAATACACAGATGTGGTTGTGAGGAAAGAAGGCATGACACTCACTCCACAACACCGCTATCATATGTAGTCTTTAAAGCATCAGAACTACCTTCTATTGTCCGAATGATGTTATCTTCCTTTCCTCCCATCCAGCGACACATTACATATGATAAGGAGAAAGAGACAAATCTCTCAAGTGTGAAGTTTAAAGGGTAACTCTCTTTTACAACCTCCCCACAGATGCTTCCATAACACAAGGGGTACTGTACTTGAATCATCTCAATTCCTCTTAAAATGATGCATCTTTCAACTTTAAGATTGTGCTTTACACTAAAAACTGTGTCTGCTTTTAGTTTCTGCTTTCCACACTCCCCAGTCTCCACCCCATAACTTGTGTTTTCATAATCCTTTATCTACTTCTAAAAGCTATTGATAGCAGAGTTCATCTAACATTTCTTAATTGCTGTTGGAAAGAAGCATAAATGCAAATAAAGGGATTACCACCACTGAAGAGATTATCAGTTACTGTTCACCAAAAAAACCTGGTTCTGTAGAAACCAAGCAGGAAAAAAAATCTAGCTTCATCTGAGCTGAATTACTTAATGCAGAGAGAAAAATGGAAAAAACTTGGGGTGGAAAAAACCCAAAGCAAAACAAAAAAAAAAAAACCCAACCCTGAGTTAGATAATATGATCCTTTTCACAAACGATCATCAAAATGCTCTGGCTTGAAAAGATTGTGAGAGATATATAAGGAGGTTACTCAAATATGACTTGAACATAGAGTAGAGAGATCAGAATGCCTTACAGATAATGCTTGGGGATAATTTCTAGCTTCACCTGGCACATATGTACTCCCAGCACAAATACATATGTAAACTGTCTTGCTTCATAAATTCCTTCTGCATTCATGACACTAACCGGTGGGGCTCTTACAATAAGGTATTGTCTGTATTATACTACAAGTGGTCATTTTTCCCCAACATATTCACCTGAGAGACTTTTCTGCTAGCATGAGTAACACCAGACTCCAACTCTGAACACACTCATACTTTACTCCAAGGTAAAAACTAGACATTTACTTTCTCACAGCCTGGCTACCTGCACACACTGCTGGCCCAGAGACAGCAACATGAAGCGTGTAGGATATGCACCAATAGGGATAAGTGCACAGGAGGAAAAATTCAGACTACAATACCAACCTTCCATCAACAGCACATGGGATATTTTATACTAAAGTAGTAACAAAAATATATTTTACCTTTAGATAGGACCTGAGAGAAAGCCACATTTTTATATTCTGTACTTTCTTCAAACGGAAATGAGGAACCTCTGATTTTCTTGCCCTTCTGGCAGACGTTAGATGACCAAAAAGTTTGGCAAACAGTAACCTCTGCAGAGAAGAAAAAAAAACACCTTTAACTGTCAATTGATTTTTAAGAGCACTAAAAAGAAAATGGAGACAAGACTTCACTTACTATGTCAAAGTAATGTACAATGTATCAATGTAAAATAAAATATGTTAACAATGCAGAAATAAGAGTAGCAAGTTACTAAACAGAGGAGACACTAAAATGTTTTCAAAGTCGGCTTACTCTAATGAAAAACAAAATTTAGCTATACTTTGACTTCCTTTCTTGAAATTTCAGACAACAGATCTGCTATGCTATTAAAATCTGCGAGAATCAAACCTGCCAATCATTTTCATCAGAAAGTGCCTGTATCACAGAAGTTCCTTCCAACAGAAATTATTATTAGGAGCGGGTTGATTCTATTCCGCTCTATTAAATCACATTCTCGGCTATAATTTGAAAAAAGAAAGTACAAAACCTTTTCTTTTGCAGACCATTATCTATATACTCTGCAGCTAGTAAGGGATATCGATACTCTTTTAAAATTTTACTTGCAGTAACAAGCAATAAATTAACAGGTGTATTACTTCAGAAAGCAGCTCTCACTGTCTCCGGCTGTGGGACCAATCTACCAGCAAATCAGGCAAGGCTCTTGACTAAGGTCTGGGCTGAACTGTTTTGAATTTAACTGGAGATTTTGAATGAAACACACTAGTAGAACAAATTGGAAATTTATAGAGTTCTTTTATTGAAACTCCTTCTCCTTGGGGAAAACTGAGACAAACTGGGACATAACTATGAGCTGAGTTAATGTACTCAGCCAGAAATCTGAAATAAAAGATTAAAAAGTTTTCCCTCAGAAATGGTCTCCAGGAAGAAAGCTTTAGCTACAGAGATGGTACCGAGACTTCAGACCATTGCAACTGAGTCATCTCCTGAACTGTAAGCCCACTGAAGTATTTGTCATCATTGATCTATGAATCATAGTGCACTGAAGAAAACAAGTTGAAAATATCCACAAAGTCAAAAAATGAAAACATAAACTATGTTTTGCTTTGGATGAAGCCTCTTGGTTTGCTGTTCGTACCTGTTTGTACGTCCTCTCTGCTACACATAGCAGAAAAAAGAAAATCCACACTAGAGACACACGGACGACAAAACTTATAATAACCATTGAGAGAACCAGAATGTCTCCATTTGATCCCAATGCAGTCATACAAAGTTCAGTGGCAGAATGTGTAGCTAGTTGTTCCAAATCTTTAGCTTGGGAAAGTCGAAAGACAAATGGCATTAAACCCAAGATTAAAGATATGACATTTCCAAAAATCTGGTAACCAATTCCTGGTATATAGCTGTTCACCTAAAACCAAAAGAAAATAAGGTGTATTTTTAATTTTGGAATTAATTTGGAATTAAATCAATAAATCATTAATGTTACTGTCTTTGTAAGACAGTCTGATAAGTTATATGAAATCTTATAATCTGGTAAATTATATGAAACCTTCAACCAAGCATATTCACAATTTACTATTAAGAAAAAGGAAGCCCTCGAAGAGCATTTAATGGACAGTAACCAAATACGACAAATCATTTCAAAACCCAACAACATAACATTGCAGTTAAAAGACTCCAGTGCATATTCTTCTATTAAAAATTCATCCAACGATGAATTAGCAAAGTGCACCAATCAGACTGTGTTGCTTACATCTGTATGCTGCTCCTATTTGTTTTTTGCTTTTACATTGTATGTTTATTTAAAGGAATCAAAGTGTTCACAGTGCTGACAGGACTGGAGTTCTACCGTGCTGGCTATGGCTTTAAGTTTACTTCTACTGTGGATTGTCCCACAGACTGTATCTTCTCTGAGTCAGGTACAGAGACCTGAACTAAGTTTGTAAATAAGTTGCTTTTTAACAAGTTGGAGATGGTAAGTATCAACTTGTCAGAACTAGTGATAGTTTTCTTAAGCAATACTAGGATTTTACATTCAACTCTACAAAATGCCTACATTGTCTATATTGAAAAAGAGTACATCATCAATTAAATGCTTTTCCAAGTGTTTCCTGAAGAGGAGTACTAGGAAAAGGAAGGGAGGAGTATGAGACATCCCTCTCTTAGATGTTCGTTCCCTAAAAAGGAAAGCTTTCTTTTCCAATCTTTACCATCTAAATATTCAGATCTGTATCAGAATCAAGGAGATAAATAAGAATATTCACAATAAATATCACTTTGGAACAATAAAAATAGAGGTTGGCTATGTTAATAAGCACCTAGTAATGGAAACGCATTTTATTGTACCAACACTTAACATCTGGTAGTTCTTTTATCTGTTAGTGATCACTCTGTCAGAGTGATGTAAGCCATGGAACAATGTCAGTAACAGATACTCAAAAAAAAAAGAAAAAAAACAACGTAAAACAAGCTTATTTTTGGTATTGCTTAGACTCCTAAATACAATAATTGGATAAAGTAAAATGAATACTCACTCTGTTCATTATCATACCACTGATTTCAAGCACGGACATATCTGCTTTCTTGCAGTCATTACCCTCCCATACAATTGCACTTATTTTTTCTAGTCCTGGATTCAAACTGTGGATCCAAGGCAAATGACTCTGGGAAAGACAAGGAATATATTCCATCAGAGATAAATATCTTTTGTCACGTCAATATGCATTTGTCAGCAACATGCTGACAAAAAGACATTTTAGACTGACACAACTATTGTTAAATAGCATTTACTTCTACTATATGCTACTATGTGTTTAACCACCTTCCTCAAAATCATCCACTTCTTTTCCAAGAAATACCTGTGAGTACAGAGATCTCTCCCTCCCCATGCTTCATTTTTCTAATAGTGTTGAGTTATTGTGGTCAAGGGCTAATTGGCTTGGTTTTTTCTCAGACATATCAAACAAGAGAGGTATGAAAACAAAGGTCTACTTATAAGCCATCTCTAATTTTGCCACATGTTTAATGGAGTATTTTATTCTTCTGATTATTATTTTTTTCCCCTAACATTCTGCAAACCACTCTTCTCGGGTTGAGCCTAAGGCCAACAATTTTTTTTTATTTGCTTTTAATGATATTTGTGTACTTCACAATCCTTCTTAAGGGTAAAGGTCCCCCTATGCTAACTGTATCTGGCAAGACTCGGAGCATGCAGTAGGAGTCTAATCAATACACGCTGCTCCAACAGCCAAGCAATCCCAGCCTCATCTACTGAATGCATTTATGGCTGAGGCACCTTTAAACAGACAGCCAACTGAGAAATGAAGGATCTGGAAAAATGTTGAGGCAACAAGTTCTGCTGTGGCCATTTCTTGAACTCCCTCAGCCCTGTCTGAGTCCTCTCCTGTTCAAGTGATTAAAACCGCTCTCAACTCTGCCTGGTCACCTAGCACTATGCGCATCAAACTACTGGAAGTGGTGGTGGTGCTGCAGGAGGGGGGTGATATTATTTTTAGAAGTTTAATTTATCATTGATTAAAAGTAAAGATTTTTATTTTATTACTTGCTTTTTCAGTATTTATCTGAAAACTTTGTATTCTGCTAAGTACGCAATGATCTCCCTTTTTTTTCTCCATTGGATGAAACAAATTGATTTATATTATTAAAGCAACACAAATATTAGTTGCAGGACTTTCTTTATCACAGATTTCCAAAGTCTTCCTCTAGAGGGAGTATCAACACCAGGAGCTGAAACTCAAAAATTCACAAGCTACAATCAAACAGAAAAACACTCAACTGCAAAAAAAAAAAAAACCAAAGTCAATGCATATGCTGCAATTCAACTCCTTATTGCAAGGCTTCTGTTTTAGTGTTTATATTGAATGTAAGCAAGAAGTAGTAAAAACAAACCATAAAAACAAAGACTGCATGAAATCCAAATTGCTATCTCTTTTTGGTGGTGGTTTTTTTTTTTCTCGGGGTGGGGAGGAAGGGGGTTGTTGTTTTTTAAAATAAACAAAATACATCATTTTCTGTTCTGGTTATGAGTGAAATGCCTGTCTTTTGAAATTCTTTTCCTTAGCTAGCATTAACACCGTCTCTTGCATGGCATTCCTCAGTACTGATGTATGCACTACCAACACATATGACTTGTTTACCGAGAAGAATGTTTCCCATTCTTTCCATGTCTTTACTTAAATAGGTCAAATTAGCAATGCAATTAAAATGCAATTTAAAGATAAGACTTGTACTACAAATGTAGCTGGCACTGTGACATTTGAACGGATTTTATCAAATGAAGACGAATACTTGATTGTTAATGATCAAGTATTAACAACAGATTCTGACCAACAGGCTGCAACTGAAGTGTTGCCCAAAAAACATGAAAATTTTCAGAAATTACTGCCTATATGTTGCTACAGAATAGCATTAAAGAAGGAAAATAAAATTATTAGTTTTAAGGTAAAAATAAAAATACTATATCTAAATAGAATTTAGACATACATAATGCACATCCAACAGCATATATATTCATTATATATAACATCAGATACTATGTATGTTGTCTTTCTGTTTGCTTTTTTATACATACATTTATATATAAACAAACAGAAAGATGTCTGGTATGTGCTCACAAAAGTACTTCCACTGGGGGGGGTAGAAAAAAAACCCAAAATACCCAGAACCATCTACCACAGAGGAAATTTAAATCAATCACTTGTCCTGAACTAGAACTAAGATTCAAATATTCTACAGGCTATTTCAGTATATTCTCATATCCTCTGCATTTGACAAATTAATGACCAAGTAGCAGAAATCAAACTTTCCTTGTTTTAATGCTATGAAATCAGTTTGGCTTTGTTACTTTCATTTAATACAGAGCTCTTTCTCCCAGGCCTCCTGACATAAAGCTGATAATACTGAACTTCTGTGTAGTGTAAAAATCAAAATTGGTGGATACCAACCTGATGAAATGGGTCATCTCTGTACTCTTTCTTCACACATGGGTTCACTTGAGGGCTTTCTACATCTGTCTCACTGGAACAGGAAGAGTGGCACTCTGCACAGTGTAAGAGGTCCTCCCACAGCACATCTTCAGTTTCTGATTCCGGCCTCGCGCTCTCAGAATCTTGTCTGGAGCTTGAACACCGAGAACTGCAGCTAGTACCTGATTTAGGTGTATCCTGAAATTAAAATATGCATTGGAATTAATGCAGCTTTTGTATTCTACATTGTTTCCTGACAACAGTTATAAAGTTCAAATTACTGACTCCATGTTTATCTGGTTTTTATGTTCCACTCCATTATCTTTGTAATCAGAAAGTACATCTTCACTGAAGGAGTGTCTAAGAGGTTGTGCATTTTTAGACACTGTACAAACAGGTAACAGCCCATGGTTCCTGCTTCATTGGGGAGGGGGTTACATAATGAAGAATCAAATCATATTAACTATTACAAGGAAATAACTATTGTACAGATTTTTAGATCTCATTCAGTTAAGACTTTAATAGCAATTATCAAGCCACAGACTCCAACTCTCTCAAATTGCTGATTTTATAAGGTATAACTTAAGTCTCTTTTAAAACACTTTAAAGGTTCATTATTTTAGTGAAAATGTGAAAGACACAAATTAGGCTTAAAGCCATATACACCAGACTGAAATTGTAATACAGAAATGTGACTGAAAGTGAGAAAAACATCATCCACAAAGTATTTTAAATTAATTTGACATTTTTATTTTCTGTCTCTAGTTGTTTCAGCTGAAGTACTTTAGCTACTTATTAACTTCTCCATAGAGTAAGGAATTATTTCTCTAGAAAGGGCAAGGCTCTGGAGGAAGAAGGGACAGATAATTTTAGTCATTCAAGACCTGAGGCACTCACATAGCCTTCCAAGGAAGCAGAGCGGACACAATTTAACTAGTTTTAAAAGAAAGCTTGATGTGTTCCAGAAATGCATTTTTAAATGTAAGAGCCCATAATTAAAGAGGAGTTGACTCTCAAAGTCCTCTACAAGTCACATTCCCCCATTGTTACTACTAATATACCTTCTCAAAGACCGAGTGAGCTTGTTTAAAAGACAGTTATGCATCAGGTGTAGAGAGAAAAAATAAGTAAGAGCATACACAGCTAATGCTAGGTATACATGTTATCTACATAGACATACATACAATTTTAATTCTTTTAAACAAACCGTACTTGAGAAACAAGCATGCCTTATTATATTCCAATTTTACCTATATCTTAGATAGAGAGAAAAAAAATTAAGTTTGGGACACAGAAATCTCCCCATGCATACATGTGAAAAAATAAAATGCCTTCAAAACAAGAATGCAGAGGTTTAAACTACTTCCTACAGTATGTAGGATCCATTTCCTGCAAGACAGGTAGGTAATCATAAAAGCAGTACCATCCTACTCATCACCATCCTCTGGAAATTTCTGTTCCCTCTTAACACAAAATTTCTGTCTACTACTTTCTGTCAAGAATATATACAATTTTTACACTGAAAAAAATAAGCAAGGAATATTTCAGCCGACCTACTAATTTAATATTATTTGTAATGCATTACTATCTGAAGAAATGTTCTTTGTTCCTCCTGAAAATCATGTTTAATGCGCTTTATGTAAGCAATTTTTTAAAGAACTATTTAGAAAACAATCGGTCTAAACTCTTTCCCTTTCTTTTACAAAGTGAGAGATAACTTCAATGCAGAAAGAGTCTGAAATGGTTTTTTAAAAAAAAAAGATAATATTATTTATAGAAGGCAGTCTCTACTGGGTACCACTGAGAGTACCCAGTAGAGACTGCCACTTTTATTAACTGAAGTTAATAAAGCTATTAGTTAAAAGTGGTAAAAGTTAATAAAGCTAGTTAAAAGTGGTAAAAGTTTTTACCACTTTTATTAACTGAAGTTAATAAAGTAAGAGCATTAAAAAGCTTGCTCAAACAACAATTAGGTTGACAAGTATAACATGAAGATAAAAGAAAATGGAGGACAGAAGTTGAGAGTATATCCACTGACTTCACTAATCTATTTTTTTTTAAATACAAAGAAAGCTTTCACAGATTTGAAAACTATTGTTTCATCTTCTTTGTAATCATGTGGGGGAGGCGAGTTGGTAACAACTAAGAACAAAGAAAGGCTTCCTCTTTCATGGCATCAGTCAGCAAAGTAAATGGGGAATAAGCATAAAATATTACTGCCAAAGCTACACATCAAGTAAATTTAATCTCTTCGGTTTCTGAAGATATCTACACGGTCTTCCCTAGCTCTGAAGCACTCTACATGAGAAAAAATATATTGAAGCCAAAAAAAAAAAAATTGACTGTAATCATGTCTTTCTGCTTCCTCTTGTCAAGCACTACCAGCTGCACAAGTACACAGTCAAGAAGCATCTTCTGTAATACAAAACAAACGGTTCTAAGTATTGACCTGTTCAGTTATCCTAAACCAAATATGCACAAGGCATTAAACAGTCAAATCGATTAGCCTTCTGGATCGTTCTAACCAAAGTCTGTAAGAAATAATCGAAAGAATAGAAGGGAAGATTATCTAATAATGTTTTTATGCAAAGCATCAACTTTAAGGCTTTGCAATTGTTATCAGAGAAAGCAACATTTGAACCCTTCTAAGGAGGCGTTTCTCATATCAAGTAGAACGCTTACTCATGAGGCTCTGTCTATTAAACTCATCTGTAAATGAACTTCTGTCAGAGCTGAAATTGCTCTTTACACTCTTTTCTGACACTCCTAGGGAAAAAATGGCAATACCGCCTTTAAAAAAAAAAAAGTTCCAGATGTCTGTTAAGTTTCATACCATTAACAAAAAAGAGCATAATTTCTTTAAAAATAAATAAATAAAAACACAATAACATATCCCTTTCTCTTTCAATGTCTGAGTCCTTATGATTAAGGACTTTGCTAATACAGAATCTGTGAATTCTCCTCTTCTAAGCTACAAAGTCACCAAGTCTCTTAAAATTTCTGGGGTTTTATGCATTAACAACTTTTTTGAGATTTCAGAACAATATTTTAAATGACTGTTTCAACAAACATGAGGGAACAAAAACTGAGAGCTAGTTAATCAGACTTGTCTGACAAGAAGGCTAGAGGATCCAAAATACTGAATGGAAAGAAGCAGCAGCACCAGCATGATGAAAATTTGCATATTGCCAATTACTACTGTTTCTGTAACAAATGAGGTTTCCAGAGGAGATAACTGGTGTCAAAAGACAGCAACAGAGTTGGCCACAATCTGATGCAAGATCTATAGAATATATTTTAGGATCCTTACAAAAAATAGAAAAATAGGATGAAGCTCAAGCCAACTAAAAAAACCCTCTTAATTTCAAAAAACTCTGTCATTTAATTAACAAAACAAAATGAATAAAAAAAAAATCATCCCTGTCCCCTACCACCATGACTTCCATTTAACAGACTCGTAAAATCCAATATAGGAGAGAAAAGGTTTGAGGAAAATATATCATTTGATAAGAAACAAAGAGGTTTTATCAATTTACAGAAAAGAAGCAGTGGAAAAGAACATACCTCCAGAGGACAGTGTTTCTTATAATGGTGAGATTTCCTGTTTCGAAGTGTACAATCACTAGAAGTGCGCTCTACACTGCGACGTAAAGAATATCCAGTTTCAGGCCCTTCCTCACTAGAAACTTCATCTGATAAATTTGTCACAGTCCTGTGCGTATCCTAGTGCAAGAAACACAGTATTAGTAAGACATACACTCATACTTACTAGGTCTTGTTCTCAACTACTGAAATTAAATTTCTTTCTGCAACATTATTATCTATGCTCAGTTAAATTTGATACTAATGCATTGTCAAAATTTTAATTAATTGTCAAAATTAAGTGGTACAGCAGAAATTATAAAACAAAAATTGTAATACCAAAATAAACATTTCTCAGATGATGAGATCGTATTATATTACGGAACATATCTGACATTCTTATTTTAAAAGTGATTTTGTCCAAACCGAACCTACCAAGAAAGGCTTAGAGGCAATACATCCAGAAGAATTGGGGAAAGAACAAACAAAAACCCCAACCACCAAAATTATGATAGCAGACACTGTAATACTGAATTATCAACACCTACAGTACAAAATTAGCATTTACCTCTTCTTCCAATGATAAAGTGCTACAGATTGCATGTTGAATGTTCAGATCATTAATTTATTCCATTTTCCATCTCCCTGATTTTAAGCTAAATTTAAAATAGCACTTACAGTAACAGAAAAAAAAAAGAAGAAAAAAAAAAAGGCAGCAAAGGATCACTCAGTTGTCAAAAAAACCTCTTTCGTGTTCTCTCATTTATTATGAGATCACCAGATAGGACCCTGCAGAGCTTCCTTTGGAGTCTTCCTGTCATCAATGAAATGCTAAAAGGACAAAAATAGTGAAGCTATTCTCTAAGAATACAATAAATCCTTCCCCCCCTGCAAGTCAGACATCATTCTCTCTTCCATGATGAACTCTGTTTTCTGAGACGCTTCAAGGTCAGGTTATTTCACTTCTTTTAACAGCTGAGTTGCACAGAAAAAGAGGGACAGGCAGAACAGTCTGGAATGTCTGATCTACTACCTTTTGCAGTGGCACCGAAATGTATTGATTGACTTTGGAAGAAGAGATAAGAAGAGAGGAGCCCATCCTAGCTACTGCCAACTTCTCTTTAATGGGGGTGCAAGTTAAACACAGAGGACATCTCATCCATTCTATCAAAGAAACTTGAAATTCTTTAAAATTACTTCTTCTTAAAAATCCTTGATTTGTTGAATTTCACCAAGAATGCAAAATGCTTGGAATTGATAAAGACAACTGAACCTCAGTTACTATCACTGCTGAGAAAGCACCTCCTGCAGAGCAACAGAGTGAAGTTTTCGCCCTTAGATGAACCTTTATCACCATCATTTTGACTTAATCATATGGATCTTTAAGGGGGTGTTAAATAACTTGGCTATGAAATCCACAAAGAATGTCTTTCCTTTATAAAAATGTGTACTTGTAGGCTTCCAGTAGAATAACCTTTTCCTTTAATATTATCATGGAAAAACCCTTGCAATGATTGATGAGGGGTGGTAAATACTATTGAGACAGAGTCAAGTACAATAGCTGTGATGGCAGCTAATATATGTCTAAATGCCAATGATAAGAAAGCTGGTAAAAATGTTTTCAAAAAGTTACTCCGTAGAACAGTAAAATGAAAATAGGATATCCAAGAGATAATCAGACCCAGTCAAATTAAAAGTTCTGCTTTCTTTCATGATCACTTCCTATGCTTTCATCTCATCCCTATTCCTCACTACAGAGAGTCCTGCCTGTTTCACTGAGAGGGAAATCATGCTTTCCTCATCTTCCACAGAAATCAACCCAAGAAAGTCCAAAGAAAGGAAAAGGAAGATGATTCACAGGCAAACGCTCATAATGACCTCAAAAATACAAATTGACAGTAATCCAAAATTTGTTCCATTTTAGCATAGAGACAGACCTGTGCCCAGAGTATCAAAGAGGCAGGAAAAGGTATAGCGTTTAGCTGGTCTGGAAAAAACCACAGATAAAAGACAGCACACATATTTGTGCATTGAATTACAGAATGGCAAAGAATGTCTGGATGTCAGTAAGGATCCTCCTACAAGAAAAAGAAAAGGCTAGGAATATAAGGATGAAATAAGAAGACTTAACAATTTTTGGTCTCAAGGCCCTAAGCCTAATTTCATTTTTAAAATATTTTTAAGGATAAAGTAGGTAAGAATGCATCAAAAGCATCATAAAAATACACCTGGTGTATCATTTGACAAATAAGTAATCCTGCTTTGAAAGCACCAAAGCACACTTACTTTGTGATGACTGTGGTTGTTGAAGGCATCTCTCACTGTTACAGTGCTCCACCCTGACTCTTCTGGCTTAATCACTTCACATCGACGCTCATGGGCCTGCATACATTCTTCACTGCTTCTACCTGTCTTTTTCCCATCAAGGGACACGTAGCCATTATCAGTCTCAGTGGATTTATCTATTGAGTTTTTTGCTTTCTTAGATCTATATTTGAAACAAATACATGTATTAAATTAATGATTCTCTCATTTTTTTCCCAGTCTAAATCCTACTTATCGCTCTCAACCCATGTTTTAGTTTTACTACTAAGATGACCACAAACCAATAATATGAACATTAGATCCAATATGTGTAACTATTTCATCTTCTAAATACCCATTATCCTTGCCTAAAATGGTTACAAAAGAAACTGTATCTAAAATATAACTCTATCATTAGCTACTGAAAGAAAAGGAAACCTATGTTTTTAAAACTAAAACTTCCCAGCAACTTTGGCAACAGAAGAACCACAAAAACCTCAAATGTAAATGAGAAACTTCTCTATCTTAAGAATAAGAGAGTTATGTTAAAAGTTGCTTTGAATTAATAACACTTAAAGTATGCCATTTCCTGAAGCTGCAAACATGCTGTTTAGTACTCTGCACAAAGATATTTTTTGCTGTTGTTTTAAATACACTCCGCTTATTAACAACTCTACTAAACAGAAGGTGATTTACCTCTTTTCTGTTTCCATTAACCCTAGCAACGTATTTTGATATATCTTACAACACACTAATTAAGTCTGTTTTCAAATCATAAAATAACTTTATGAATTATGCCTCAGTATTATTATTCTTAAGACTACTAATATTGATAAGTCTTCCATATCATCCTCTAGACGTAAAGGCCCTTATCTAGTCAAAAGACATTGCAGCAAGAATATCTAATGCAATAAAAAGGCTTTCTCAAAGCAAACATTCAGATGATTACACTTCCAAATTAGAAAGTGCAGTCGAAGAAGGAATGAAAAGGAAGAGCAGCTTGCTACCTTATCGCTAGAGACTATTTTAAGTCTTCGCTTAAGCTTTGTATTCTCAAAGTAAATGACATTAAAAAAAATCAGAACAGTAATTAATATCTTGTATTCATTAGTTTTTGTTTGTTAGATTGCCAGAACACTTGTGAAAGAGAAAAAAGTGTTACAAAACAAGTTGCCAGCTTTTTGTTTGTTTTTAATAAAGAAGAACACTGGACATAGGTCATAAAACTATGAAGAATCTGTTCAATTGATCTTGTGCTCCTATCAGGGAATACGCATTGCCTTCCTCTTTAAGGAGTGAGGCATTCTGCGAGAGCTTGAATTACACAGCAGAAGATTAAATTCCCCTTTAATATGTACAACAAACGAACCAGGAGAATTGGGATAGTCACCTCACATTCCTCCCAAGATAAGGTATTCCACATAGATAGGGGAGACCTGAACACAAAAAATGGCTAGGGAGAGTTAGATAAAACAGAAAAATCCAAAAAGGAACAATTCATCTGTTGGAATGCAGACAAAATATTGAAGACAAGAGACAATGTTACTAAGGTGTTTCATCCTCCTTTCCCATCTTTAATCTCATTCCACCTTGCCTCACCCCCTCCTGGAAAAAAAGCTAACAGCATTTTTTATTCTTTTTTTTTTTTTTTTTAAGCCAAAAAGTAACTGCTGCTCCACTTCTTGTGGGAAGCTACAGAACTCACCTACTATTCCCTGGCCTACTCCTAAAATTCTTAATCAATTTTATTTCTAAATGAGCAAGAAACCCAGCAGAAACACTTTCTGTAGTTATTATATATTTGCATGGATTAATTTTTATTATAAGCTTACAAAGGTAAAGAGACAGCAAGATGCTTTAGCATGTGTTTTATGGTGGAGCAGCACTTAGTAAGCCTCCTCCTGTTTGCAAATTACCAATGTGCTAGCTCACACAGAATTTTTATTTTCTAGGTTCATTAAGATCATTTAAAACATTATTGAGGTTTTAGACAAAAAGGTTAAACTATCAACAGTAAACATGTTAGAACTTTAGTTCTGTGCCGTACCATAATGTCATTGTCTTATCTTCATTAACAGTTAAACAACTGAAGAAAGAGAAAGCTTAGCTTATTATTTAATGGAACGGCAAGTATCAGCCTTTCAGTGCCAACTCATTGCAAAATAATGTTTCAGTAAGCTCAGTTGTGAGCACTAAGGAAGTAGCACTAATATTAAATTATCTGCAATAAGCAAGAACCTAGAGAGGCCAATTTTTAATGCATTAAATATACTTTTGGCACTTTTAAAAAATTTCTTTTTAAGAGTGCGAATGGGAATGCAGTTCTCATCATATGCGCACACACATCCAGTCAGACTTACTCCACAATAACAGGACAACTCTTACAAGTTTGATTTGAGAAGTTTTTATACATTTCACATGAAACTTGAAAGCTACTAGGGAGATGTAACCTTAAACAGTTGAGTAGGAATAGATAAGAGACAAAGAAAACATATGTATGTACGTATGTATAATTTGTTCAGATAGGACTTCACTACTCAAGCACTTGAAGTGCTTTTAAGATAAAACTGCAAGACAAATACTAGTCTGATATCAACTAAGGCTCATTTTGAAAAACAAGTAACTTGACTGAAGTCTTTCATTTGTTTCTAACATAGAAGCCAAAGTCATTTTTTGTAAGAATCCCTAATTTTAAGTGCAAGCCTCAAACCAGAAAAGTATAACTTTGGACTTAAAGTTAGGCTTTTGTGCACTATACTATGTTAAAAGAAAAAACAACAAAAATTAACAATACTTCCCTAGCTGATAGAAATGTATAGTTTCCTAGAATTAATACACATATATCATTAATCAACTTTTTAAATTTCATGCTAGAATTAGAAGTATTTAAAACAGGATAACACCATGAAAAAATCCAAGGTCTTAAAAAGCTTGAGCATATGCAAAATCTAAGTCAAGAATGACTTTCAGTCTTATTCATGCATTAGCTAGAAAAAAGTATTAAGGAAGATTTAAATCAAGTTTCTGGAAGACTGTAGATTTTCACTGTCAAGTATTCCATTCCAATGTATTTTCAATGGGGCTGGTCAAAAAACTCTCCTCTGTGTTCACACTGCAAAACTTAGAAAGAAGTTACAATTGTAAGATTTCCATAATTGGAGTAAGGACACACACAAAGCGCAAAGTCCCAAATCAGTAGTACATTCTGAATAAATTACCTATTTGGATGCTGCCCTCCTTTCCAGTAAAACTAATAATGAGTATTTTCTAAATTGCCCCATGATGGATTAAAGTTTAGAATTATATTTTATTAGTCAGACTGAGTTCTGCCATTCAAAAGGATATTTATTGAATACACAGATCCAAATTGCCAATGACCCAAGTGTAGGCAAATGATCTAGGTACACAGGGTCCTGCCCTAAAGCAAAGAACCTAATTTCTGAGGTTAATTTTGAAACCATGTTTTTAAGACCTGTATTTAAAACTCCAGCAAATGGTATCTCAAAGATTAATATATGTGAAAAACTGCTGTAACTAAACACTAATGAGACACTCTAATACGCTTACGTAAAGAGCTTCAAAATATGTCTTAAGAAACAGATGTCACTGTACAGCTTTCTTGCATTGACGAAGGTGCAAGGAATCATAAGATTTTCTTCAGCAACATCACCAAGTAGTCGATGTCGTCCATGCTGCACTCCTGCTTACTCATTCCCAGCCTCACTCTGCCACCCCACCACGCTGACAAAACTGTTTGCATTACCACACAAAAAACTACATGAAGAAACTGGTCTGCATTATCTCCTGGGAAAAAAGGTTATTTTTCAGCTGGACGGGTTGTCAATATGGTTTGTATGGCTCCAGACAAACAAACAACTGTGTGTCTGCAACCAAACAGGTAACAAATGACTAAGGGCTACTTACAGCCTTCTCAGTCACTCTGTGGTCTTTGTCCTTTGAAGATACTCTGTATACTAAGTAGTCATCATTGAGGCTTAACATCTATATATATACATGCACACTACCTCTCATTAAATGGTTTAAGCAAGTCCTTAGAGCAAGTCCCACACAGCCCTTTCTCAACTGAAAACACTGAGCCCAATATCAGGGAGGGAAGGAAAAAATGAATCTTCCAACACTCCTCTTCTTATTGCAGATCACTATCTTCAATGAATGGAAAACATTCAAAAGTTTACAAGATTACATTCCAAATGTACCAGAAAGTAACGCATACAGACCCAAAGAACAGCAGTGGTGTCTATTACTATAACTCACAGCTTGTCAAAGCTAGCTTAATCTACACAGGAAAAAGTCAAACAAACTCTTCTCTCACAATATTTTTAAAACTCCTCCAGAGTTTCAACTAGATATTCCCAGAATGTAACACAAGATAAGCTTTACCAGTGGTTAAGAGCACATATCACAAGTATGACAGACACATTAGTGTTGCCATATGTAAGATGCAGCATGCACAACAAAACATCAATGTAATAACTTGCAGTATCCCTTTTCTCAATTTCATACTATTTTATGAGCATATTTTCTCTTGTTAATAAATGCTGATATATACCACTCACAGTGCTGTGTGTATAGCATAACACAGAATTCTTGAACATCGTATGTTTTTTTTAAAAACTTTTTAATTGCCCAGAGCACTGCATCAGCAGATTGATCATTTGCAAAACAGCTCTGGATGTTTCTTCCAATCATTAAAAAAATGTCTCTTCAATGTTTATTTATAAAATAAATGCTGTGCCTATTTGAATCCTAAAGGCTTTTCCTTCAGCAAGTGTGTGATTTGATGACAGTGACAGAGTTCAGTAAGCATTCTCTCAGAGTAATAAGCAGCTAATATAATAAAGTAAAATTAAAGAGTCAAATTTTCTCATTGGATTAGAATTGAGAAACTGAGTTGGTTCACTCCTGATAGCCCATACAGAGTACTCCTACATCAAAATATAATTTAACTAAAAGTTAATTCAATCTCTTTTCAAAATTATTGCATCAGCATTTTCAAGAGTCAAGAAACAACACATTAGTACATGTTCAAATACTGAGATGAGTTTACTAATAAGAATAAAAACTAAATCAACAAAAGTTTAATCATTACATCAATGTTTACTTATTAGAAAAGGGATAGTGCATCTCTAACACATACGTAGCCTTGAATAAATACAAACCCTGATAAAAAGAAAGCAGCATGCCAGATATCTCTGAAGACAGCGCCAATACTGCAAGAGGTGCTTGTACCGTAGCTCTGCACTGTTCCCTCCTGTGTGTTATCTGTGGTACTAGAGCCATCTCCTTCCCTATGTACTTCCAAATGTGCTGCTTTCCTTAATTTCCTTCATCAGAAGAGATTAAAATTGGAAGGTAGCTTTGTAAGTGTAATCTACTAGTTCTATAATGTGTTCAGCAGTTAAAGCATGCAAAAATAAGCAAGATTTCAAAATACTTTGCTAAAGCTTTATCACATCAATTTAATAAACTCCATTTAATAAAACTCAGCATAACAATCATTCATTATCATAACACTTAATCCAAAATACATTTCAAGTCAGAGGCACAGACCTGCTAAATTTACTACTGCAGGTTTCCCCATTTTAATGGGACAATTCACTGTAGTAATCCATACTCAGTGAAGCGCTTGGAAGACTTAAGTTTACACTTCCAATAGCATCTCCTTCACTGTATGTTTGCCACACAGAGCATTAGTCAGCACTGCAGAGTTCTAAAACTAAATTTGCAGTAATATAAATACTGTGACTCCACTACTATTCAGATACAAACTGTTTTGAGGCAGAATGTCAGATTCAATGCATTAAAATTCAAATAAAACAATGCATAAATTAGTCAATGCGTAAAAATTGAAGACCACCAATGAAGCACCCATTTCAAAGTTTCAGATTAAAACAGAGCACCAATCTCTCATCCCTTGCAATGCAGAGACTGTAAGCATTTTTTTTTCAAGCATGTTCTTTAGAATAGTTTAACAATCCTAAATGATAAGTACTTTAACATGAACTATACCTTCTTCTTTTACCCCCTGTGCTGGGAGGTGGCTTAGGAGTTCTTGTTGAAACAATCTGACAATGCACAGTTCCAAGTAGCAACATTAGCCATATTGGCCCAATTACTTCAGTCAGAGGTATATTATGTGGGCTTTGGGCTGTATAGAATAACACTACAGCAGCAACTGGAAAAGAAGGGAAATGAAGTTGAGTTCAATATTTGAAATGTCTAAAATGGCCAACTTGTTATATGGCTTTTGTTTAAAAGAGAAACAGTCCGATGTAGTCCTTCAGTGCATTTTAAACGAAACCACGTAATTTTGAGAGGAAGGAATTATAACTGCAATGAAACAGGCAGTGAAAGATTTAAACAGTTGCTTACTGTCTTAATATCCATCTCTTCTTTTACACTTGTCATATTATAGCTATTCATTAAAAAAAGGTGCAGAATGAAGCAGAGGGGAAGTATTTGGAAAGCTAGATCTGTCATGAAACAACCTTAAAATAAGGTGAATCTTCAGTAGGAGACAAAAACAAAAAGCAAATGTCATCCTTAAAGCAGCCCAAATAAATCTAATTCTGTATCACCTATAATGATGCAGCACATTCCAGCAAGTTAGGTGAGCGTAGACCTCATCAAACCAGGAGCAGGTTGTCCAGGGAGGCTGAAGTCTCTCCATCCTTGGAGATTTTCAAGCCCTGACCGGACACAGCCCTGAGCATCCTGCTCTAGCCGACCCTGCTTTCAGCAGGAGTTCGGATTAGATGATCTCCAGAGATCCCTGCAAACTTCAACCAGCCTGTGATTCTGTGGAACCATACATCTATTTCAACACTGTAAGCACCAACAGACTTGAGACTAAAAACTATATTCTCTAGTAGAAAGCATTTTAAACTCCAAAGTTGCCCATATGGATAGACAGACAGACAGACATAAGTGCAACCTTGTATACGTTTCATATATCCTTGGGTGTATATTTTCTAGTAATGAGGAAAGATCAAAGATAAACCATGTAAATTATGAGGTAGTTCCGGACTACCAACTAGCACTTGTGGTTGGAAAAGGGGCAGCTTCCAATTGCATAGTTAACCATTAATTTTGTAACCCTATAACCAGCTTTCCATACATAGACAACACCCACACAGCTCTTCTTGCTCCTGTACCCAGAGCCCAACCACTTCTACAACTCAGAAACGTCTTTCCAGGCTTCAGGTCAATCTAAACACATTCAACAGGCATGGAGCAGACAGAAGAGGTAGTCCCTCTCTTTTCTCTGCTTATTGTATCTTCTTGTTGCTCTGCCTCTGTGGCTTGAAGTGCTGTGTCCTGGAACTTAGCTGAGAGAAGCTATCCAAAAAAAAAAAAAAAAAAAAAAAAACCAAACAAACCACAAAACCAGAAACTCCAAGAAACAATTCAGAAACAAAACAGAGGAATAAATCTCTGTGCCTAACATCCACACAGCCCTCAAGAACTTGGTTTTGTTCTTGTGCCACTAAGAAGTGAAAGTCCCATAACTTAGACCTACTCTTAGCACAAGAAATACACAGTACAAGTTCAACAGCTTTCACCAGCTCTCTACTAAAATTAATTGAAAAAAAATACAGCCACATGCAAATTTATGTGCCATATTCAAACACTTAAAGTATATCGCATGAAGCCATGCCTAAGACAGCAGATACCTGGATGGGATGTTTTCCACTAGAAAGAGATTAGACGTGTTTTTCATGAAATAACCTTTAGCAAGGTAACCAGTATTAGAAACACAATCAATGTACAAAACAATGGAATTATTTTTGATTGTGGTAATCTATTTCTAATTTCCCATCAGCCTTTTTCCTAAATTAAAGCACAGAAATCTTACATACAACACACAGGGTATCTTTTATTACTATATGTGGACTAAGTTTGTGCCGTACGAGGTTTCTCAGAAAGACAGTATGCATCAACCAGAAATCCAACTTATTATAAAATAAACAAAAAAAATACAGATAGTCAGAGGTAGAGACAATATTTACCTCTTTCTAAATGAGCTTATCTGAGTTTCTCACACATTCAATTAGCTTCATAAGGTATAAAGTCTAAATAAGTAGCCAATTTTGATTCCTACCATACAATTTAGATAAACAAACTTCTGAGCTCCACAGATTCATGTGAAATGATTTCAGGAGTAGGCCTCCACAAAATAATTTCAAATTTCACTACAAGATTTCTTCTGCTATTTAAAAAACATTTGCCAAAGCAGAGTGATCTAGAAAAAAACTGTCATCTTCCAGAAGATACAAATCTGTAGATTGCAGCTTTTTACCATGAAGTTTCACACAGATTTAAGAAAATGTTACCAATCTCCTGATCCTTTCAGTAGGATGGGAGGGAAATCCAAGAACTTCTTTCTGCACAGTGTGTCAATACGGTGTAATTCAGAGTATCCTAGAATTGCTCCTACCAACATCTAGGTCTTTGAACAGAATTTCTCACACCACTGTTAATTATTTCTTTACTTATTTATAGTTTGGGACTTGTACTTTTCTAAATTACAATGGTTTATTTTGTGAAATGAAATTGTATCACGTAGAGCAAAAAGCTATATCAAAGAAAGCAGCCGTACATTTCAAAGACCAACAAATATTTATTTTTTATAGCATTTAAAACTTTCAAATATGAAAAAATATTACCAAGTTTAAAACTGCATGCAAACATACATATATATGTATCTCACCACAATAAACAATCATTATATCACTACTAAAGTTTCTTGTTTCATACTTAAGAAACACACAATAGAGATACACACTATAATTTCACACTTCATTTTCCTATTAGAATATAGAAACATTTTTAAAGTAAAAATGAGGTAATGCTATAAACTAAATGGATAAGGACTCAGAAGGAAAAGGTTTTACTTCGACCTTAATTCATCAGCCTGTTCCGTGACCTTGGACAAAAGACATTTCTCCATAGTTCTCTTATCACACATTTTGCTAATCATACTTTATACTAAAGGAAACCAATGTAAATAAAAACTGGAGTTCAAATCTACAGCCAAGGAAAGAATTCTTTTCTGTAGACTTACATAAATGCTAGCAAGTATCCTGCTAAAGCTAATCAATTTCAAAGCAATAATTCCAAGTAATGTAGTTCATTTATAAATCTACAGAAAATACTTTAGAATTAAATAAAATCATTTAACTAAACATATATAAACAAAATAAAGTGAGACCATTTTACAACAGTGTCACTGAGAATCTGTCATGATGACAGAAAGTCTGAGCTACAATACAAAATTCAGAGTCAGGGCAGAAATACAGCCACTGGAATTTGAAGTGTTTTATGGTTAAGTTTTCATAACAGATTCTTGATGTTTTGGTGCTGCCTTACTGATTTTGTATGAAATGACTAACTGAGCACACCTTCTGAGTAACATACAAGCAAAACTTATGTAGAAGTACTAGAAGAAGAGGCTTGAGGGGGTTTGTTTTGAATTTAAAAAAAATTGTCAATTTAATTTCACTTACGTCTACAAGTCTTCCAATTTACTTGAAGAACCATCAAAAACTCTGCAGTTAATTCAGCACAATTTAAATGGCAAGTGTTTCAAATAGTTGGATTATAGTGTAATATGGAATGCTAATAATTCTTTTTGAGTATTTGTTGATTCACAGCCTCAGAAATATCAGAAATATTTTGTCACATTACAGACTACATGGATTACGGAAATGATGCATTCCAACCATAACTTTAGTAAATCACAGATCCCCAGAAATCTGAGGGGAAAAAAAAGTTAATAATATAACTTTGTAATTAATGTCCTAAAAAACTTGCTTGTACTCAGAATCTGCATTGTCTCATATTTTGCTGCTTTTAGTCTTATGAAGGCTCCATAAATTAAGCATAGGTATATTTTTTAAATAAATTCAAGAACATAAAAAATTACTATAATGGTGTTTCTCAGAATAAGCTACCTATGAACACAGTCACAAATGAACTACACCTTATGTATTTTACTATCTATATTACTACAAATGAGATTAAAAATATTAACTCTATGGGATCGCTTACCATAGTATACACAAATGCTAACAATATTTCTTAAGCACCTATCTCAGAAATGGGGATGAGGAGAAGTTTTGATAGGAGACCACCCAAATATTTGTCAAAATTTCGAGTTTTGGGGCACTGGCACTGTGGCATTCATTTTATAGCTGCGAACATCACCACACAAGAGGCACTGTCCTTTTTTTTTTTTTTAAACTCCATTTCTTGTTTTAAATACAATTTCCAAATGATACAGTGATTCACAACTGTAAGGACAGATGGCAAAATTAAAAAAAGAAACATTTAATTGGATCTCAGTGGAAAACTTATCAGTCATTTAACTTCTCTGGGTACTTAAACTGCTCCCAACTTTCATTAACCTTCTGTTCCAATTCTGTTGTACACGCTTCTGATACACTTATTCTTTTGGTGACTTTCACGCTGTTAGATACTGACTCACTACATTACATTCTTCCCCTTCTAATTTGCCTCTTCTACATCACATATAATTAAGAGAAGCACAAAGTCAGATTAGTAGAACTTGAGATTGAGCATCCCGAAAGCTGTGAATTACCTTCTGTTTGTTATCAGTTACCCACAAATCCTTCTATAATCTAGGAAATATAAAATTAGAACGTATAGCCTCCTCAATGCAATGGAAAAAATAGCAGAAGCACATAGGACAATAAGCCCCCCATTTGCCAGTCATTGAGGAGCACGGCTGAGGTATGACTGAAGTGTAAGCTAGAAGTTCACTGCCTCTGATATGACAAAATACCACACAAAAGGACAACTGGAAACCGGTCAAACTGATCATCCTACCAGGCTGCACAAGCTGCACACACCTTGGCAGGTTTGGCCTTGCTCGCTTCTTGATCAGGGCTCTTGATCTGCACAAGTACCAGAGAGACCAAAAGCCGAAGACAAATACACTGCCTAAGCCAAAGGTTTTTTTATATTGCTCAGTCCTGAACGAAAGTAGATAGTCCTGGAAACCTAAATTATATACAGAGATAGCAAACTAACATGTATGCTAAGTGCTGAAGAAAGCACTTAGGATATCCTGTGAGGATATCCTTACATTTTCAGTATGCTCCCTTTACATACGTAAAAGAAATGTTAACGAAAAGTCACACGCTTGAGACTGTGTCGTTACAGTATTTCAGAAAATATTGGCAAGAACCTTAACAGCTTAAAGTGACTCAAGTAACATACAGCAGATTCCATATGGTTAAAATAAGGCATTCAGTTGAAGCTGATACTGTAATCCAACTCTACCTTGAAGAAGGTAAAGAACAAGCAGCCAGAAGAAGATGACCCTCGATGTCACTTGTAGCCACCACCTGTAGAAGAACGGAAAGAAAACAACTCTCACGATTCCTTTGCGGGTCAGAGATGTCCAAGGACTTTCAGGTTTTGCTTTAGCAAAAGCAGATCCTTTAAAAAAAGAAAAGAAATTTCAATATATTTGTTACTGCTAATAATAACTTTAGCTGTTCAATCACAGAGTAGTTAATTAAAGGAGCAACTATTAAATATATTTATTTGAATAAATCTCGTACTTCCACCATTTCACTATGTCCTCAATTCAAGATTTTCGTAAATTGTTGGTGCTTTCTTGACTGCCACTATCAGGAGCTTCTACAAATACCTAGATTTTGAAATGTGTGAATAACAAAACATTGACATTTCTTACTATGTCAAAATTATTTTAAAATAAATTATTAAAAATTATTCTGTTTCACTGAGGTATCAGAAACTTCATATAAAGCAACAGGAAGTCATATGAAAATTCCACATGCCTGTGTAGTCACAGCAGAACCCTTTTCCTGACACAACAAAGGGATCTAAATCATCAACATCTGTAAATTGCTCCAGCCATGTCATTCAGGAAAATGAAATAAGGTTGAAAAGTATGGAGCAGTATCTGTCCAACTGAGGACTAGCCCAGGAGCAGGGAAGCCACCCAAAGAATAATTTGTCTTTGTCTCCTTCTACTGGACCTGTTGGAGCAAGTCCAGAGAAGGCCACGAAGCTGATCAGAGGGCTGGAGCACCTCTCCTATGAGGACAGGCTGAGAGAGTTGGGGCTGTTCTGCCTGGAGAAGTGAAGGATCCGGTGAGACCTTAGAGCAGCCTTCCAGTACCTGAAGAGGCCTACAGGAAAGCTGGAGAGGGACTGTTTACAAGGGCATGGAGTGACAGGACAAAGGGTAATGGGTTCAAGCTGAAGGAGGGTCGATTTAGATTAGATATTAGGAAGAAATGCTTCCCTGTGAGGGTGGTGAGGCACTGGAACAGGTTGCCCAGAGAAGCTGCGGATGCCCCCTCCCTGGAAGTGTTCAAGGCCAGGTTGGATGGGGCTTTGGGCAACCTGGTCTAGCAGAGAGTGTCCCTGCCCATGGCAGAGAGGGGTCAGAACTAGATGATCTTTGAGGTCCCTTCCCACCCAAACCGTTCTATGATTCTACACCATTTTTCATAGAATCATCTCACTCATTCAAGTGTCCTTACTCTCTCATATCCATCCATTTCTCTTTTTTCCTGCAAATTCCCACTTCTCTGGCAGCTAGAAAACTGTGTAACACTTTCTTAATGAGGGTGTGACTTAAATTATGCCAAGGTTACCGCTTGGAAAGGGCAACTGCTGCATGCTTGCTATGCCATTTCCACCTCATTTACAAGCAGAACTTGAATTAGTGAGCTCTGTATGTGCACAGGTAAAATACTGCCAGTACTAGAACTACTTTAATGCCAGCTTAGATATCTGTGCAGAGCAGTCATTTAAATGCTATTCATGTATATCACTATATTGAAGTGGTCTACTGCTGTTCCTTAATTCCTACAAACACTTAATTTTCAATTCTGTTTCTTTAAAGTTCAAATCTTATTTGATTTTGTTTCTTTCTCTGACATTCCCATTTTTAAAAAGTTATATTGTTAGGTGACGTGATAAAAGCTCATCTGCACACCCACAGAGGAGCTCAAAGACAATGGCAGGAGCGGGAGCCCAAACAATACCCTGCTGGGGTGGGTCTAGACCCATCACTGGAGCCATCAGCCAAGGGTGGAAGAAAGGAGGGGTTTAGGTGATTTGGGGAGGAATAAGCGTGGGGAAATTGAGGGGTAATGGGATAAAAAGGACTGGTCGTGAGTAAAGGGGTGAAGCAGCCTGGGAGCAAGGGGGTGAGGGGGTCTCTAAGGGCCCCTCTGGATGTGAGGGTGCCTGTGTATCTCTAAGGGCAAGAGCGCAGCAAAGTGTTTTGGTTCATTCGAGACCAAATTCAAAGAGCACTACCTGGAATGGATTCAGGAAGACCATGCTGGCTGCTGGGCTCACGGAAAAAAATGCTAAATAATATTTTTTCTAGCCTTCATGAGGCATGAGGGAAATTAAGATAAACATAAATTAAGACTAAATAAAGACTTTTTGAAAAGTCTCCTATCATCTGACTTTCTGTTGCTGTTTTGTTATCTAAAACAGGCAAGAGACATTCAAGGCCTATACATTCTTTGCTTTCCAGAAATTTCAACATAACCTTTCTTCCAGATGTCAGAAGATTTGGAAGAAGTCTGAATGCATGGCAATAGGAGATTTCTGAACTAATAACTCCAAAACTTTGATCCATGACAATCCACTTTTTTGTTTGTTTTTCAAAAAATCTAAATCTATATAACAAAATTTAAATCAAGTTTTTAAGTCATCAGTTTAAACTAGAGGTCATCTTTTAACAACATTTTCTATCAGTCTTCTTTAGAGACACCTTATGTAGGATTGGCTGGCTTTGTTTTGGTGTGGTTTTTTTAATGCTTGTTAATACACTCTTGTTACAAGACCCAGGATGGCAGTTATTTTTATACTGAGAAATTCGGCTTTTTCTAGCTCAGGACCTACCTCTCACAAGATCAACATCTATGAGGTCTGGTTTCACGTGTCCTGTTTTCTTTGGTTTGTTTCTCAAACCCTGCAATAGGCAAGTACTGTCAACATACATTCATGTAGATGACAGACATTACAAAAGCAAAAATACTGATGTGGTCAGTAATTGTATTTAACCCATACTCTATTGAAAATTTAGACAAATATGTCAACTTCATAGATTTAAAGTGCTATAAAATAAACATCGCAAGGAACAAGGCGCAATAAATGCCTTTTACACACTTTACAATCTAAAACTCCAACCAATTACTGACCCATTAGGTAATTTTTCAAACATAGTTTTAAGTACCGAGCACTCATCTCCCATGGCTTGGGATTATGCAGACAACATATGCACACACTTGCAAGAATTAGTAATAAATTTATATTAGGTTTTCAGAACTTTTGCAACAAATTACTTTCTTGAACCTTCTTTCTCCTTAGATGTCTAATTATACTTCACAAAATGCTTACATTGCAACTCCTTAATTCCAAACCTAGATAGCAAATCACGTTGTAATGCAAGAGCCACTCATGAGCAAGTTCCACTGTGAGAAATCCAAATTCTAGAAAAGTATTAAATTTTTCTTAATAGTGAATATTAGCCTATTAGAGAGAAAAAAAGCCCACACACAACAGGAAAGCAGCACGAAAAAAGCAAGCTTATTTTTTCTTTTAGAAACAGCATCTTCTTTCAGTGAAGAGCCAAACTATCTTGCAAAACTTTCAAGTTTGTTTTTAATGCTAAAATGTCATCCAGTACTCTCAAGTCTCAGAGACAGCTGTGAGTTTATTCTCATCCCTTTAGATTAGGCTCTTGGTCACATTAGCTAATAATGATTCCACAGAGTACAATTGGTATATAGAGTAAAATACAATATTTCAAAAAATATTTTGGGTTCAAATGGAATTATGATGGAAGTGGCTTAACTCTTCATTCAGAAAGCAGTTAAATTCCCTAGTGAACTGCAGATTTCCACCATTGTCATATTTCATCCACATGCGAAAACATTTATTACTTAAATGTAAACATTAAATTCAGATTAAAGGATAAAAATGAAATTATTATCAATGAGAGAAAGATCAGTGAAATCTGGTAATCTCAATCTTCATAAGAACAGTATCAAGCAAGTTGTTCAAATAGGTAGAGCGTAGATAATTCTCATATATATATTCACCTGGATTTATTTTTCATGCTGAAATAAAAATTTAAAAGAAATCAAACTGTTCACAATGAACTAGACAGAGTCATCATCTGATGCATCTATCCAAAAAATCAGAGTTTGCTTGCAACAAAACAAAATTAATACATATAACTGAAACACAGACAGGACAAACTGTGCTCTCAGGATGACAAATACAGAAAAACAGTTGTACTGTAGACTTAAGCACTGCAAAGAGCTTAAAGTGTAAGATTTTTACAGAACAGCAGTCTTAAAACTGCAGTAATTTTATGTGGAATGAGAAAACTGGAAATTGGAAGTTATTATAATTCTAGTACCAGCTACAGATTCTTGTGAAATCTTGCATAAGTGAGCCACTGTATTTCATAAAAATATCTAAAGCTTAAAAATAAAAGGCTGAATGATATAATAATTTTCAATTGTATTACTGCTTATGGGCCACAAGATTTTTCTTGAAAGTCTAAATAAAGATGTATGTGCCTCTTAGAAGAAACAACCTCCTGGGAACACATGCACAATCCAAGGAAAAATTTACCACTGTGGCTAAAATTGTTTTCATTTTAAAGAAAAAATTCTGCAAAAAATGAGTCAACACTATAACTCGATGCATCTTTCATAGGAAAAGAAGTGGTAACACATTCTTTAAAAATTCCATTGGTCAAATCTCAAATGCTTTCAGTGTCCATGGACCGCACTGAATTGGTAGTTCTATTTTTTGCCATGCACAGTGAAAGAATTCCATTTATTAAGATGCAATTTCTCTGCTCTCTTATTGTATCACAAATATCTGTAACATATGTGGAGAACAGCAGTGCTTCAAACTAAGGTTAATTTAAAAAAACAAACATAGTGTTTCACAGTGTTCAGGCCTATCCAGTTAGTTCATATCATTTCTATTGAGCAACAAACACACTTCAGCTAACTAATAGCAAAAATAAAGTTCCAATAAAAATCCTTAAAAATAGTTGCTATTACTGTAAAAATTCTTTTCAACAAATTTTGAAATTAATCTTAACAGATTTTATTATAGTTCTAAGTTATAAATGTACAGTATCAGAAACAGATTTTCTACTAAGAAATCTTTTTTTAGATTTTTAGTAAAGTTCATTTAGAAACAGTACTGTAGTAGCTTTGAGATTAAAGCACTACAATACTTGAACTAAGTAGTCTGTTTTCAGTGTTACGGTTATTACACTAAACTCAGTCAACATAAACTCATTAATTTGTTAGTTATTGGACTCCTGAGCCAAACGAGATGCATTTCAAATAAGCACAAGGCATTATTTGCAATAAATTCTGAATAATGTCCTATCACACAGTAATTACAAGAACTTCTGTCATAAGGGCGATTGGTTTTCACGGTCGTGGAAAGGACCCTGAAAACAAGTAGCACGCTAGGCTCTCAGTTTGAAATGGGTTGTACTGCTTGTCAGGCACATTTCTGACACACGCTTCTCTCTGCAGACTTCAGACAAACGCACCACAAGACACAATTTTCCCGCAACAGACTCCTGCTCGTACCAACATCCCTTATCCCGGCTGCGGCCGGTGCTGCGCTCAGGAGCAAGCTCCCTTTAAGATCCAGCAGGCATCTCCCAGTAACCCGAGCTGCCCGGCACATCCCCGGCCCCCGGGTCTCCTCCGAGCAGCCGTGGGCCGGGCCGGGCCGGGCCGGGCCGGGCGGGCGGCGGGGGGAGGCGGCTCCGCTCCGGCGGGGACGGGGGACCCACTGCGGGCTGGAGCCTCCCGGCCCGGCGCCGGGCCCGCTGCTGCAGCGAGACGGGGCTTTACAGCATCGCATCAGCTTCGAGAGCACTTGTAAACACAGTGTCAGCTCCGACTTAACAGTGAATTTGTGGATTTGTGTACAGAAATGGGGGAGCTCTGTAGTTCGGGTCAGGAACAGTTTCCACGTAATGCAAACAATTCGGTTAGCTGCTGAAGTACTGGGGAGGGGAAAAACAAACACCACAGGGGAACTGAAGCAATGTACACTTTCTAATGTTAAGAATTAGCAACACCTTGAAACTCGTGCAGTAATAGCATATTTCTTGTGTCCAGCATTTGAAAGAAAAAGGTTAATTGCAAGAAAATGTTAATTAAATTAACATGATAGCTTATGACATAATATACAATCCATAAAACTCTTACGTATAGGATTGATTTCTTTTTCTCCCAAACAATTTAGCAATGTGGCAGACATTGATGGCACTGTTAGTTAAACCAAAATGCAAAGAATGCTGTTAAACTGCTTGTTCAGGGAAACAAAGCCTGAAGTACTTACCAGTCTAATAAACTGTACAAAACAATGACAGCATCATAAAGGAGGAAAAGTAAACTGCAGGTATAAGGTAACTAACTGAAAGTAAAGAGAGCTCAGATAGCTGATATTAGAATTCATCACAAAGAAAAGTGAAAGACAGAGGTACTAAGCAACTAAGCCCTGGCTTAAGATAACTGAAAAAAAAAAAAAAAAAAAAAAAAAAGTGCTGAGATACAGAGAGATGCAGCACTTTAAATGCTGCAGAGTTATTAATTATGTAAAATAAACAGAGCAGAATATGCTGGTTACATTTGGTTACACTCCAGAAGTCTGGTTTTACTTTACCAGTATTAAATACCACCACATACATTGTAAATTACATCAGTGTACACAATCATAGCACGGCTGGTAACTGGCAAAAAATAAAAGTTGAAATGCTGTAACATTATTACCTTTATTTCTCTTTGCTCTACTGATTTTTCCCATATTTGTTGATCATATGCCCCAATCTAAAAAGAACACACACAAAAATCTGCATTAGGTTCTAAAAGACAAAAGCAAAATTAATCAATCTTCAACAAGACAAGCAGGAACACAGCAGGTTATTTCCTTGGGGAGACTTATTTACAAAGCAATCCTTATCTTCTCTGTTCCATCTTGGCTGGACTGGATCTAGCTAACCTGTAAACGAGTTGTGATAATGGGAGAGGCAAGCGGATGGCCTCAGCCTCATCCCAAGTCAGAGGACAGGGAACACCATGCTCTCTCCCACCTCGGGTCAGGATTCCAGTCCCCATACTGCCGGAGAGCAGACCTACAGCAGCAACACTGACAGTCTTTCAGTTAACTTCAGAGAAAACACCATGCACGTCTAGTTGAACCCATACCTTCAATTAATTCATTAATTTTTAAACCATCTCCCCTCTATATTTCCCATTCCATTCCACCCCCACTTTTACAGCTACATTGCCTTTAGCTTTATCTCTTAAGATTGCACAGCAACAAAATATATGGTCAGGCTGGTAATCAACCAGATTACAGGCCAGGGAAAACTCAAAGAGTATCAGGAAACTGCACTTTTCTCACTGAAGTACTGGTGAAATAATGTTCCTACTAGACCGATTCCCACATTTGTTCGCTGTCATTAAGTTGCTAGTCTATTTATTGATGAAACTCTTCTAAAGATCTTAGCTTTGTCTAAATGTGAGCAAGTTTTTAGTTAAAAAATTGGAATAAAAAGGAATTGTTTTCTCCCAGGCTCTACCCTCACCACAGCATTGTAGAAAGCTTTGTGTATTTACAAGAGCGGAACCATAGAAAGCCTAAAGGTTGATCCTGCCAGCACTTATTCAAATCCTAGCACTTATACCAGTTTTGATGAGTTCCATTGTTTTAAATAGCCATCAACGTAGTATCTATAGTTAATTTAAGAAATTACTGTGCACTTGTTCATACAAGAAAGCCACTCTATGACTGTCAGATATTTTGAAGAAGGGCAGCCTTAAAGTTCAGAAAATTCATGTGTAAGATAGTGACAAGAACAAGTCAATATGAGACCATATATCCAAGTTTTGTAAGAAGTTATCATAGATCACCAGATTGCTTTGAATGCTGCACAAATAGTATTTCTAGATAATATTCAGTAATGATCTCTTTTACTATGTCAATTTTAAAACCTTTCTGTCCCAGCAGTCCTACCTAGACATATACACGTGCGTGCACACACACTGCTAGATATCTGGAGTTTGATTCACATCACAAACTCTGAGCAGTTAAGCGTAAGATCACTTTTAGGTCACAAGGGAAAGACGGACGCACTTCCCAAGACTCAAAGTCCCCATACTGACTGTGCTCCAAGCAGCTTAGCCCCGACACCTGAGAGAGGCAAGGGGAACCCCCAGCATTTCAGCCAAACTGCTTAAATTCAATCTTACTTCAAGAGTACGGCTTCTCGTTCTAGCTCGCAAACTACAACAGACGTAAAAGGCCCAAGCACGAGTGCATACACCTTAAATCAGAAAACACTGTTCTGATTTGTCTTTTACTATTGCAGTCTTCAGTGTTAAATTAGAAGACATTACGTAAAAAAAAACAAACAAACCAACCAACCAGTCATTCTTGGTTAAAAAGGATCTTTTAACCAAGGATCTAACATAAATGTAAAAAGATATCCAGGTAAGCCAACAGGCAAACAGGCCCATAGACAAAAAAAAATCTGGCGTCATCTTCTGTGCCTCTAAACCTGACTCATCAGGGATAAAAAAGAAAAAAAAAATTAACTTATAGCTGTAAAGTCCAAAGCACATAAAAAGTGAGAACAGTGAATTGAATTACTGAATTAACCATTCTCAGATTTAAACAAAATTTCCCATTCACAAGAGCTAAGCACCCAAAAAAATTCTGTAGTTTGCTACTTTAAAACTGAGGAAAAAAAACCATACTGGCTTTTGGGTAATAATAATAAATACTTTGCACCTCTTATTTGGAAAAAAATGTAGACTGTGGAAAATAATTCGGGAGTCAGGCACTGCACTGGGCAGAATTAAGCCCTTGCTACAATTAAAGTAATTAAACCAAAGGAAGTTTAAGAGCTAACTCCACCTGGATAACAGCCAGCAATTAAAAAGTCAGTATCTTTAATAACCACTCCACCCAGACATTTACATCTAATTATTCTGGCTTTTTCTCTAAATATATTTTAAATGAAATGTCAGGCCTTCCTGGTTTTCCTGGAATTTACTTAGAAGAGCCCCGAGTGCGGTTTTTATGCTGCATAATATTGCGTCCTCCCCTCCTGACTTCCAAAAAAGATTTCTTTCTACAGAGACAGAAAAGGGGATGCAAGTCTGTCTCCCTCTCGATTATGCAAGAAACAAATGCGGAAGGAAGCCTTTGTGCCAATAAAGCTGTAAAGCAAACTGTATTCCTAATTCCATTCATAGCTGAAACTGGTGTAGAGTTGAAAGAGACTTTAAAAGAATGTTGTTCTTTTAGACAAATAACGGACCATTTGTTAAAGGAATTCTGGGAAACACAGATCCCAGAAGACATCTGAGGCAAGGAAGTCGACCAATTTAAAATCTGACTTTGTTATATTTTCCAACAAACATTTCTTCTCCCTCAAGGCTAGGTAGCGGCTTCTATCTCCACAAAAAGACAAGTAGTAGGGATTTTGCAGTTCACTTTTTTCTTTTAACATTGCCCCATAAAGCAATTCCTCCAGCAGAAGGTAAAATGGGAGAGCCAAAACAACTTTAAGGGAGACACTCTTTTACAACTGTTTTATTTGACTAGTGGATCTGGCCAATCACCTCTGATCAACTTTAATTATTAAAATCTGAGCACAGGGCTATTAAGTAAAGGCATACTGTTGCAAACTGAAAAGAGTTAAAGGCAGAATTACAGACAGCAAATATCACTACAATCTCTCACAATTTTTTCTATTTTTTTAATCTACCTAATTTCACCTCTTTGTGTTTTAAGAAAGTTTTAGAAGCACTTTAGGGAGCAGGCATACATGCTCAGCACATCAAATTCAGACTTGATACTCAACTTCCCTTCTCCCCATCTGCATAAGCATCCCTCTATACTTCTCTTGCAAGTGTATCAGAAGGAAATGCATGCAAACAAAGGCATGGTTATAAACTAGTGTACTGGCACGCTTCATTTCCCACATTAAACAAAAATAGGTAGAACTACTGTTACTGAAACAAGGCAAGTAAAAAAAACCAACCATTAATTATTTTTCCTCTCTACCTTATGTCAGTAAAACACATTTACAGTTTGTGAAACATATCTTGCGGAATTCACTGAAAAGTGTTTCTCATTGACAACAAGCTAAATTATAACACATAATGATTACCAGAGATGCTAGACACCTGCATGAATTGAATTTCAAGAATGTAATTCCTGAATGAATTCAGGAATGTAAGTTAATACTAGCAAACCTTCCTAGGTTTAAATTATTGAGATCACCAGTCAATTCCATCTTCAAAGAGTTTTGATTTACAAGCATTTGCATCTAAATTATGTTTCATGTTAAATCTAAATATTAAGTTGTCAAAAGTTTGCATGTAGGCTCTAGCTCTTAGCAATTCATGCAACTCTTTAAAATTGTACATACCTGCAGGGCACTGAAAAGAAGTCTAGCATCCAGCAATGCCAAAGAAATTAAGCTCTAAAGGCAAATAAAAGGAGGGAATAACCTTCTAGAGATAAGATCATTCACGCTTCCAACCTGAAGAATTTAAATATACACAACACTTGATCAAAGCAAGCTTTCCCTCAATACGCAGCTGCCCCAGGGCTCCTCCGCAGCTGTTCAAGCTTCCTGTGCCTGGAACAGTTAGGCCAACCCAAAGGCCCAGATCAACTCAAGTACCTAGATATGCCTGAACCCACCAACTCTACCTGGAGTCTCATCCATTAGAGCTGCAAGTTCTGCAGTATCCTTCACAGCAAATATAAAGTACAAAATACAAGGGTCCAAAAATTGTCCAATTTTTAAGTATACAACAAGAAGTAATGCTTTTAAAATCTGTTCAAGTCTTGGCGCAAGACTGTGTAATAGCTTGTCAATGATATTTTCAATCCATCAGCCCAGTCTACAACTGGCAATAGACTTTTTTGTAGCAAACTATACAACAGAACATCCCAATTTTAATCTGATTTATCACAGAAATTTATTCTAATTTTATTTATAAAATATCTAATCAAGGATCTGAAATTTGTACTTTATAGCATTCATTTATTTCTTAAGATTTGGCAGAAAAATTTAAAAAAAATCGCTCTTGATCTTTTTTAAATTATTTGTTAACTCAAGTCAGGTAACAAGTCCATCTCACCATTTTAAAATGTAACTTTCATCACCAACCAGCAACAGCAACACAAGCCTGTTGTAGGAGACTTGTCAGTAATATGTTACAGATATAAAAAATTGTGATATAATGTATGTGTAGTAGAACTAGATAAACTAGCAGATGTTATTTTATACATATTTATCTGAAGTCATGCATCCCAGGCTTCCTCAATCCCAAGATTCCGTCCAGTCTACCCAAATCGGTTACCTCTCAAATGTTCAGTTCTCAAGACACTGTGCCTCAAACATCGAGTAAAGAAGGTAAAAAGAATTGTGTTCCTTCATGTATTTGCAGAATTAAAAACTATTCTTTAAGCAGCTATTAAAATTTTCAGAAAATAAGGGATTACGTGCAAAGACTAAAAACTCTGCCCATCTTCCTTCACAAAGGAAAAGCAAGGGTTTAGCATGCTAACTAAGCATAATAAACTTTCAAACAGGTTTTCTAGAAAAAAAAAGTTTCCTCACAGGTAATTAATTGTCAAAAAATATATTAACTTGTATGTGACTTGGCATGGGATAGTAAGATAAACAATTACACATTTGAGAAAACTAAACTAAACTCACCTGATAAAGCTAGTTTTTACTGAAAGATGAAGTAAATTTGAGATCCTTTTGAAGCACAGACTCCTCATAACATTTTCTGGTTTAGAGAGATATGTGTATCTCCTGAAATAACCTAAAATAACTGCACTTATTCCTTCCCAACCAAATACCTCAGAAAGCATTTGATCACATTTCTTTATATATCTAAAATTTGTTTGGCACCTGTACAGTTTGGGTTTATAACATTAACAGCAATTAGCCTAAGTAAAAACTTAAGTTATTGAAAACACAGCTATTACTTCAAATAAAGCCCAGCGCAAAGGGTTTCTGCACTGCATAATATTTCTTTCCAGCGTCTTTCTCATAACAAGCCATATGTGCATCAAGATTGAATTTGAGCTTTGTGAATGACACTGATATTCCCTTTAAGCTAATGTAGTGATGCTATCAACCTGTAGCCCAATACTCACAAGGCCTTCTGATTCTAATGGAATTGATCAATATTTCAGGAGACATTTATAATGTATGACTGAGCAGACTAGCAAAGATTATAATCCTGAGAATACATAGTATTTCCTGCTGGATCTTAAAACTTTAATGTTTATCAATAATGAAACCTGTATGCTAAACTTTGCTCTTTAAAACCTCTGAACACTTTTACAAGCAACATCACAATAGTATTACAAATCCAAAAGATATAAGATACAGAGCTTGGTGAATAAAACAGAGTTGCTTCCTTGGACTGTCTACCAAGGAAATTAAGAGTTTAACACCTTATTACAATATTTAGTGTTAAAATTAGCTAATATGCTTTATTAACTTTTCCAGTCCAACAATCTTCAAAAACCTGTATGATTTAATGTATCCATTTTAATATTAAGATATCAATATATAAATAATTTCTACACATGAAATATTATTCATTTTAAAATATCTTGTAAAATGCTTCATATTTGGTTATTTTTTAAGTATACAGTTTCAGATATTAGACAAATTATTTCTCATTTTCTCAAAACTTGAACAGGATTACTAAAAGTTATTTTAAACCTCATTTTATTTCTTACATGAACAGATCCCCATTGCAGCAAAGGCAATAATCTAATAGCTATAATCTAACAGCATAATTATGTCTGCTGTTAGGATGATTATTTTTTTTCCAGGATATTTTTCATTTTCAAAGGTGGTGGGGTTTTTTCAAATTTTTTTTGTGGTGGATATGTGGACCAGACAAGCTAAGCTAAGACAAACTTAGCTAATAAACCATAGATAGAAATCACTATATAATAGTTGTACACTGTCTGCTAATAGCACAGAGTTTAGTAAGTTTTAGTCAAATGAAGAAGGGCAGTGAAGGGATTAAAGCTGTACATCCTAAGGTGCAGAGCTTTGAATTTAGGACTGCTGAATTGTTACCTCTGGTTACTAAAAGATTCTCGGATTCCCCTTCCATATCCCTGTTTGGCCCCAGAGGCGGAGCTGAAACCAACTATTTACAGTAAATTGAAGCCGTTCAAAACTTTACGAGTTATTTATTCATAATAGTTTGAATTGCCAGCTAATGAACTGCTAAATTCTGGCAACAACTGCAACAACACTGGACTTACAGCCATTTCACTGAACAATAATTTTACCAAAGATTACTTCAAAGACACTGTCCCTTTCAGAGTACAATAATACATAATTAAACTTTTATCAGCTATGTATTAATAGTTTTTCTGTATCGTTCTTTTTTGCCCTGAGTAATGGTTTACAGACTTTAGCATAGCTACTAAAGACACAAAACATCTTTTTTCATCGCACAATTAAACATAAAGGAAAATTATATACGTAAGAATAGTTAGAAATGGTTTGCAGGTTAAACTAAATGAGAGCACAGGAATAACAAACACCTACTCTAAGCCATTTCCTAGTGACATGACCTGGACACTAGATCTAACTGCAGGTACCATTTCTTTGGCTTAAGTAGAGTATAGAGCAAAACCTAATAAAAAAAAGCACAAGCTAAATGAGATTCCATTATCTGTCATGAATCACAAAATCACAATTAAACACAATCCCTTATGATAGCATTTGCTCATCTTCAAATTTCAAACTAAAGTCATCACAGAATCGCACAGGTGGAGGTCACCTAGCCCAGTCTCCTGCACAGGAGGACCTCCAAAGCAGGTCCAGTTACAGCAGGTTGCTCAAGGACTTACCCAGTAGAGATCCAAACATCTCCGAAGATCAGACGTTTCACAGCCTCTCTGGGGTCCTGTCTCAATGCTTGGCAAACCTTGCGCTAAACATTTTTATCCTTACATCTGATCAGAATTTCCCACATTTCAACTTGTTTTTATTGCCTCTCATGCAATCCCTGCACACCTCTATTGCTAATACAGACCAGTTACTCTCCAAGTGTTAAGGATTTAAGACCTCTGCAACTTTTTTTTTTTTTTTTTTTTTTTTTACAATTATGAACTTGCACAAAACAAAGCAGCCTCAAGTTGTAACTGGGAAAAGAAAATAACTCTGACAGCCTCATTACTCAGTACAATTCACTGAAGACCACTGAAAGTACTGCAATTTTACAAGCATTGCAACTAGGATTTTAAAACAGCACCGCCCTTACACCCCGACCATTTTCACTTCCCACAGCACACATTCCTTGTGCCAGCGCATTCATCTGGGTGGCTGAAAGACCAATCAGATCACTCAGGAAGAGAAAAGAAAATGTTATAGTTTCACAAGGGGTAATGAAACAATTCAAGAATCAGCATTACAGACAGAGAGATTTCAGCTTTTCGCTCTCTCTCCCCCAACAATTAGATAGGTTCAGCTCCTTGCGAGTCATAGTCTTAGTTTTAACTGGATTAGTTCCCTGACCAAATTCACCAGATAAGTGCATGACAGTCTGTGGGATAGCAAAGCAGGCATGGGAGACAACAGCGAGGCAAAACGGAAGCCTGCTTCATTCGGCCACAGCGCCAGGTTTTGAGTGATCTTTTGCACAAGATTCAGAAACTTGAATTTTGTCTTACCAAAACAAGGTGCTGAAGGCAATCTCCACTATTTGGTCAGATGACAACTTGAGTGCCCACAATTCCAGCACTACGTGGAAGGAAACTCTTCTAAAGATACTTTTTTTTTTTTTCCTCAGTGCTTTCAAAAATAGCCAGGTCAAACACTTGTCAAGTTTTGGCACTTGAAGGCAGACCTTTCTGAACCGATGCAGTTTCAGCATCCAAAGTTTTGGGTAATTTAGCCATATAGCCTGACCTTTGGGCAAAAACTGGCTCTGGTGCCAGGGCCACCAATGCATTCCAAGAAGGAAATCAGGTGGTTTCAGGGAATGATATAATTTCTGGTTTATTTCTTCCTTTATCAACTCAGCAATAATAATCTTGGACTCATGAGCTGTAAAACACTGAATATCACAGATCTTAAAGCGATGCAATTAGAACTCTAGTTTTGCCCTTTAAAGCTGTGAGAGAGCAAACACCTCATTTATTTTACTGCGCTCTTTAACAGCCGTACCCAAGGGACACCCAAAACAGCGGAAAGCTGCATTGGCAAAGTTAACTGATATGCAGCCAGGTGCAGGATTCAGGTTCAATTAATTAAGCTCTACTCTGCCTTCCCCTACAACCATCCCCAAGAGAAGGAACAACACAATTCTCTCCTGCAATATTATTACCAAATTGGTATAAAGTTCCCCATTTTGGCAACAAGGCTTCTGTGAGGATTGAAAATCAGAAAATTTTTCAGGCAAACTGGAAACCAGACCAAAATTTGGTCTGTAAAACTTGAAAGTATTATAAGATTAATGCAAAAAGCTTAAGTTACAAGCAATACAAGCAATATTTTAGATTACCAATTTTATTATTTTTAACATCAGTTACTGTTACTGAGGAAATAGTTCAAGTATGTATAAAGTATCAGTACCAGAAAGGTACACCATCAGATACTGAAATTGTTTAAAATAATTGTGGGGGTGTTGGATTTTTTCAGAGGAAACATTATGATGATTTTCTACATAAAATTAATCAATTAAAAATCTGAAGCAAGTTCCGTATTCTGGTAAATACACGTAATCGTAAGGATATTAACTAACAAAGTGCATAGCCGCCTGGGCCCAAAGCAAGGAACCATTCCTGAGAGCAATGCAGACACCCGTGCCACACCCTCCTATTGCAAGATCGAGTGCTGCAGAAAGTGTGGAAAACAAGCTAGACAAAGCCTGTCTGACACACAAATATCTCAGCATTGCACTCCCCAGTGCATCCAGGAACACAGCAGAGGTTTAATTTATTTTGCTTTCTACAGAGCCAACCTGTATCTAGCAGGATTTATCTGTTCAGATTTCATGCCTTGCAAAAGTATTCGCACCAGCTGGGAAACGCAAGCGACTACTGGAAGCAGTAAAGCTATGTCCATGCAATCTTGTTTCTCTACAACAAGCTGGTATAATACACGATCTGAAATCTTACAATCCCACTTAAAATAACTAAGAATTGATTGTTGTATTTTTACAAGACTCCGATGCACTAGAAGCAGAGTAAATCTATTGCAACAACAAAAACAAGTTTACATAATAAAAGGTCTGACCTTTTAAACGATTAAGCACATTACTAAATCATCCTCGTGTGAGGAGCTCAATTTCAGACAATAGTATGAGTCATATGAGTAAACTTGGTCTTTGGAAAACTTGCCTAAAGTAGGGTTGGAAGGGCTCAATTGCTTAACTCTTTCCATTAAAGAAATATAAAAACACTTTACTTTGGAGAAAGCAACAGACCTTTGAAATTCAGGACAGAGACAAAATACATACATTAAAAAATACATTAAAATTAAAAACAAACACAAGGAGCAAGGTATCTGTTCGATATTTCTTATGTGGCCTCCATCTACTTATATATACTTTTCTTCTGATATTTATAGTCACACATAAAGAAGTTCTTCATGTTCTTTTTTAGGGCATTCATACATCAATTCATTAATCTGAAAACACCTCCCCAAAAATAACACTTTATTCTCCTCATTTTATCATATAGGCAAGTCACATCAATTTGATCAATATTGACTGCAACCCTGGTTGTCTCTTGCCCCAGCAACAACATTTTACTGCCAGAATATGCTATGCTTTGATCCCTCCCCACCTTCAATTTCAGTTACTGCTGTGAGGAATCAGCAGATCTAAAAAGCAAGGTAAGTAGGACAACTTTGACAATTCTGAAATAAAAATTTCAAACTGAAAGCAACCACCAGTTCACAGAGTTCAGCATTTTCCCATCATAAGCAATCACATAATAGAAATCTATCAGAAAGGACAAAAAAAAGTATCTGGTACCCACTGACCACTAGCATAGCTCCTTCTGTTCCTCAATTTGAAATCTTTGGTGCAAACAACAAATCCATGGGAAAAAAAAAATACTGTGTCATGTAAAAGATTTAATAGCTAACTAACTAAAGTCAAGGACATGGGTGAAAGAGCCTAGATGCTCCCAGGAAAAGACGACATCCCGCACTACAAAGTTAAAAAAACCTCTTGGGGTTATCAGCCTGATCCAGAACCTTCAATAAATGGGACCTAATCTAATTAGCATGAACATTTGCATGAGATGCAATGTTTCTGCAGTGCAACCACCTGTCCCAAAATAAGACTCCACTTCCTCATACCAAAAGAGGCAAAGCCTGTTCATTTGGCAGACCCCAGACCAACACGTGGACGGCAATTAAATTTTGTTCACGCCATGGAAAACATTGACATCTGGGTTATGCAACATTTTACCCCTCCTGAAGATAGCCCAGTCTTTCATGAGGTAACAGGAGTCACCTCATCACAACTCCTTGCCATAAAAGCAGCACGCAATTTCTGGCCAAGCAGACCCCTGTAAAAGCCTATAGTCTTGTAGCAGAAATACTGTTGTTGCTATGAATGAAATGAATGGAAACGTGTGTGAAATTACTGGAAAAAATGACTGAGCAAGGGTTAAAAGAATGATCTATATTGATAACAGATAATCCTGTTAGGAGCAGTGTTCTGGGAAAAGTGAAATTGAGGAATGAGTTGTTTATATCAAGACCAGAAGGCCTGCCCTCTGTAAGATCACAGCACAGTGACTCATCAGCAGAAGATCTGCCTTCCTTACATCAGGAGGATGGAAAGTTGGAGCACATCACATATGGCATTCCTTTTCCCCTATGACCGTCAGGAAAACAGACAGGTATTTAAAAAAAAAAAAAAAAAGAAAGAAAGAAAAAAAAGATAAGCATGAACTTCACTTCAGATTTACGGAAACTTGAGACTCTTTCTTGCATCAAAGGATCATTTCTATATAAAGCTGAATACCATAAAAGATCTCCAAGACTAGTTCATCATGAACCAATGAAAAAACCTCAGAGACATGATGAGGATCTGATAGCCAGCATCTCTTGCATTACACAAGAGGTCCTGGTCAGACCAAATATGCGCAAAACTTGGTGCTTGTACGTGTTATCAGTATGACAGTGAGAGTGAATGAAATTTATGAGAGAATGAGTGAAAGCAGGTAAAATCAGCATCACTTTCCCCTTCCATAAGATCCTGCACTGAATTTTGTTACACTAAGTCTTCTACATGTCATCCTCCAAATCTTTAAGAAATGGGATTGGACCTGCAATCAAGAAACGGTTCAAAACCACAGTGTAATTTCACTGATACTTTTCAGAAAATACTTTTTGTAAAGCTTGAATAAGAGAAGGGAGATAGTACACAGTACAAAACCAAAAAATCCTCATTACATTCGGAATTATTTTCAATTTTAATAGGTAACAATGTTCAGTATAAATTAAGTCAGCAAAATTCATTTTTCTGCTTTTCCAATTGGACCTTTAATTCACAGTTGTAAAGATCTCAGCAAAGCATACCAGTATTGTCTTTTTTCTAGGAAAAAAAAAGTTAACTGTTGCTTAGCTAGAAGTTAACCAGAATTTCTGTTTTGAAGACCCTTGCCATCATTCTCCTAAGGACAAGATGTATCCTCATAAAAAGACAGCCATAGGCCCAAGGAAAACTCGTAGAAACTTACTAAACCATAGAAAGCCAAGAAAAAAAATAATGATCACACCTTATTTATATCTCAGTAAAGAAGCACATCTCAAAATTTAGAAAATTTTTCAGCTTTTTAAAAGCAATTTAACTGAATAAGTCAACTGGCACACTAATGTCAAGAGGATACGATTATTTTAAATTGTCAAAATAATAAATTAGAAAGAGATATCACCATTTCTATATGCAAAAGTGAATCAAAAGATATGGGCAATACTGTAACTATGTATCTCCAAATTAGCTCTTTTTTCTCTCTCCCCCCAATTTTTATTTTTTTTTTCTAATTAACTTCTAAAAAGCCCTAGCTATCTCTTTTGGGTATGGACTACACAGTTACTTGTAACTGACAGACCATGCATTTCAATTCTTACTTTCTACTTAAATATTTGAATAAAAATTCATTTATGTGCTATAGAAACAACATTCTCCTGCATATTAATTAACATTCTACTGAGAACAAAAATTTTCTTTCCTTTTTTCTCCATAGCACAAGTAGCCAAAGGAGCGAGGAGTTTTCAACACAGACCAAAAGCTATTCCATTTCATTAGAGTCACTAGTAGTTATTTATTTGTGGAAGAAAAGTTTCAAGCTACTCACTCTCATACAACACTAACCAATAATGCAGTTACTTTACACACAAAAACACAGTAAGCCAACTTTTTTTTTTTAAAGCCACCATAAAAACAAATAGAAAGCTTACCTTCTTCTGGTACCAAACTATAGCATCAGTTACTTTGGACGCCATTTATTCCACTGAATTCACACAGTCATTTTAGGCTGTTAACAGAAAAAGACAGAACTTTACTTCCACCTTCCCTACAAAGGCCAAAATAAGGAATGTAGCAACACTCCCATTACCTGCAAAGCACTGAACAGCTATATTTACTTTACACTTTGCCTCATTACTATTTTAATAAGAGTTTGGGGTTTCTCCTCTAAGTACACAAAAAACTACAAATAGCTGCTACAGAGCATCAGAAGCCTCAGTTTTGTCTACCCTTCCCAGTAAAACACAGGTGGCACAGAGATGATCTGTATTCTCATGAGAACCTCATGAGAGTTATATTACATGCGGCATTTCTTTTTTCTGATAAATTAAGCAACTTATACAGTTATTACCACAGAACAGTATTCTGAAGTTCAGCAATAATTTTGTTATAAAATGCAAGAAATTTTCATACAGATTATTAGAAATCTTTGGAGGAAAAGATAAAAATAAAAAATCAGTGTTAGCACTCTGGTAATTATAAAATTAATATGCTCATGAAAACACTAGACTAAAACTAAGTCAAAAGGAGAAAACAAGGAAGAGTGGTATGTTTGTTTTAATGGTAGCAAACAGCAGTCGTATTATTAATCTTTGATGTCACTGTCATTAGTTTAAATGTGGAAAAAAAAAAACCAACAGAACTTTTAGCCTACATAAAATATTCATAACTTGAAAATTAATTTTAAAAGTTTTCTTTCCTGTAATCAGTCAGACAGAGTTAGTTCAGAAAAAAAGTAAGAATAAAGAAAATAAACATAAAAAGCCTTCAGATTTAGAATTATTATCTTTCTACAAAATGACCTATATTCTCTTGTACTGGACATTCTGTAAAATCAGAGGAAAGTTTAGATGAGAATTACAGAATCCTTTCTAGATATTTTATTATAATATGCAAGTTCTTTCAGATATGAATGTATTATCATTAAAACCAAGATCAAATATTTCAAAAATAGATTACTTCAGATATTAACAGATTAATAACAGTGAGATTAGTTTAGTATCTACATTTCAAACTGTCAATTGAGGTAGGAAGTGGCCAGTGGAAGAAAAGAAGGAAGGAGGAACTATAAAAAGCTGTTAAAATATTTGCCAAAAATCTGAATACTTTTGTGTTTAATAATCTTTCATCTCACTGATTCCATTTAAAAATATATGTATGTAAATAAATATGCCATACTCAAGCCCTGTTTAAAAAAAGTCAATGGGGCACACTATACTACATGTGACCTTTTAACACTAGTTGGTAAAAGCTTGTTTTCAGCTCCACCAATATTCAGCATGCTTCCTATCTTTGAAAATGTTAAGAATGTTATTTTTATATAACTGCACCAACTATTTAACATGCAAGGAAATTCCTATTTTATTCTGTAAAGCTATAAATTCCTAACAAATTATGCAAAAGGCTTTGAAAAAGTTAGTATAAGCAACTTAAAAATACTAAACAAGTTTTCCAAACGTACTATCTGAACAATTCCAGGATCAAGCATAATTGGTAAAAAATCAACACAAGAAGATCTCTTTAAAAAAATCTTCATGAACACAGTTTCACAGAATCACAGAATGGAACACCTGAAGTTGGCAAGGACCTCCGGAGGTCATCTCGTCCAACCCCCCTGCTCAAGCAGGGTCACCCAGAGCAGGTCGCCCAGGCCTGTGTCCAGATGGCTTCTGAATATCTCCAATGAGGGAGACCCCACAGCCTCCCTGGGCAACCTGTGCTCAGTCACCCTCACGCTAGGAAAGTGTTTCCTGATGTTCAGAGGGGACCTCCTGTGTTTGCATTTGTGCCCATTGCCTCCAGTCCTGTCACTGGGCACCACTAGAAGAGCCTGGCTCTGTCCTCGTTGCACCCTCCCTGCAGGTATTTCTGTACATTGATGAGATCCCCGGAGCCTTCTCCTCTCCAGGCTGGACAGTCCCAGCTCTCTCAGCCTTCCCTCACAGGAGTGGTGCTCCAGTCCCTTCCCCATCTTTGTTGCCCTTCATCAGGCTCCCTCCGGTATGTCTGTATCTCTCTCATACTGGGGAGCCCAGAACCGGACCCAGCACTCCAGATGTGGCCTCACCAGCGGTGAGGAGGAGGAGGAGGAGTGGTAGTTTAGCCCCCAAACACTGAACTATGCATCAAGCAGTCTTCCAAGATCCATCTCTCTCAGCAAAAAAATGTGATTAAGTGGTATATTTCTGATAAAAATACCACACTTATCATAACATTGTCAATATCAACAATAATATTGCACCTTATATTTCTTCATTAAAAGTAAACAAGAATTATTCATCTGTAGGCAGTTTTTATAGTGAAAGATTAAAGGTGATCTTTGTCTTTAAAACAAAGAGAAAGAGAAGACATTTGTTTACAACATTTGCACAGATAAGAAAGGCAAAGAAAAATACAATGTCCAACAGATGGGATGGAAACTGAAACTGTGCAAGAGATTAAAATCAAAGTGTCTTTATGAAATGCCTAAGCATTAGAATAATTCTTGAAACTTCATAATGTATTGCTCATCACTAGAAGTTTCCATTTAAAAAACCAAAACAAAAGAACAGAGATTAGACTACTTGATCATAACAGCTGTTTGTATGAAAATCACAAATACTCCCTCCACAAAAGCCCTATAAAGACTGCCATCTTCTGAGATGTTTCTTGAAAAGATGATCCTCCAAAAGACTCAGTTCTGCACTGACACCTATTTGTTCAGTCTTCCCTGACTTGTGTATGGATGTACTCTTACTTTACACAGTGCTTTATTTTATAGACGCTGTATTTAGTAAGTTTGGATATGTATCATGTACACTACAGTACAAACCTTCAACAAATAGATTGATTTTATACCAGCTCCTCAGGATTTCTAAGAAACATAATGCCATACATTTTCATGTTTTACAAAACTTTTTCAAAAAAGAGAATTCAAATACCCAAAAGGAACTATCTTTAAGACTAACAGTGTAACTCTAATATCCTTCCTACAACCTTAGATAAAATTACAACACAATAGAAACAAACGTCTCAGAGAGCTTAGACAGTCATTAACAACTTCCAGAAATATCAGGACACTGACTTTTGGTGAACTGAGCAAATGAACAGTGCCACTTTTCCACTGTTGATAATACCATTGTTTAAGGCACATCAGGTGAGTTAAAGCTGGCAGTCATGACTGTGTCAACATCTGTAACTGTTTCTGACCTACTTGTTTCTGATAATAGTAGCAGTTTTTCTAAGAGCAACTGTCAGTTATTAAGAGTTCACTGGCACAATAGATATAAAAATATTTCTATCACATAAAGCATGGAGCCCAATAGAGACTGTGACATAACTTGGCATATTACACAGACTGGTTACCCTTCTTTCTCACCATACAAAGCTTAAAATAGGATGCTTCCTTGTTTGAAAACCTGTTCAAGTAAACTTAAATTTAAGATTATTTGCTACACTGGACTACAGGCTCGAAGTGACATAAATCCCTTAACTATACATAGCCTCCACATGTAATATGACTTACATTGCAGAGACACAGCAAAAGCAGTTCCAATGCTCACAGAGGTGCCGATGTAGGAAGGATGTCATACAGATTTCGGTCACACTTGCACCCCTCGCCTTCCCCTCCTTTGTGAATTCATCTTGGAGGATCTTTAATTCCTTCTCACTGCTCTTAAACCAACATCCCCTCTCGCATACAACATATCCAGCTTCCTACCGCCATAATTACAGGATGAGAAAAAGGTTAGAGAAACTCATTGTCAGCAGTAAAGAACTGTTACACCTGCACAGAAACCTTTCCCGCAACAGTTACGTTAACTTGATCTCTCTCTCTCCAAGGTCAATGATTTTTCAGGAAACCTGGAAACCTAACTTATGAATCCAAGACTTCCAACTGTGTCAAATATGGCTAAAATTGGACAAGCCATTTTAAAGGCAGCAACCTTTTTTTTGCAGTAGTTCTCCAATTCACTCAAAACCCCTTTGCTTCGAGAAACAATTACATCACAAACCTGTAAACCAAGTGTACTAAGTAGTTTCATTATTAATTTATGTGACTTCTATCAACAAATCTGTTATTTAGATTACCCATGGCTTTCGTATTTTTAAGAAACTCTCTACATTAAATCCTCCATAGAATCTGTTTTGGTAGTATTTCAAGCATATCTGCCTACACATTTGCATATACAAATGCAAATATGATGCTCGCAAAAGTAAATATGACAAAATCATGGGATGGATGTCTGAAAAGTCTTTAAGACTTTGGTGTGCTAAGTAAAAAAAACTCTACAAGGAAATATCTCATGCTTTCTTCAAGAGATATATGACAAATTCTGAGACAGGACTGAAACAAAAGATGAAAAGGTTTGTTTAATTATTTCTGGACAATGTTTCTGCTTGCAGGGGCTGGGATTTGTCTGTGGTTTGGTTTTTTGTTTGGGTTTTTTTTGATAGAGTACAATGAGTTTGATACACTTGGCCTCAAGCTAACTTATCTGGATGTGAAACAGTCGGTAACAATTCAAGGCACTTAAGCTGGAGCCCCATCTCTGACTGCATCTGCTCACAGCTCACTGAATACCTAGACAGGAGACCAAGAACTGCAACAATTTCAGAACTCTGCATATTCCTTACAAGTTAATACGTCATTCAGCTGACAGTTTGTATTGATACTGATCCTGAAGACAGGCTATACAAGCTGGGCTCTAAGGCACATCAGTACCAAACGGGTAAAGTGAACAAATCAAAGCAGCTGATAAACATCCATAAGCATAACAGAGCGCTGCCTACTCTTCTGCCCTGTTCTCCTCCCATCCCCTCCAGATGCGTTTCATGTTCTGTGTTTAATACCTGCGTCTGGGACAGGGACCAGCTTTTGCACTCAGTTGTACAGTGTCCTGTGCAGAGTAACAACAGCAACGTTAACTTAATCTTAACTAGTTGGAGACTTAAGAGCAACACAAAAAATACTCCCAACTTCAGAGATGAGACAGAACATCCAAATATAAAAGCTTGATCGCAACATCTCTGTGACATTTAGGAGAGGCATTCATTACATTTCCATCAAACTCTCAGTTAATACTAGGAATAACAAGCAATATTTTACGATCAAATCTTCATTACTTCCTTAAAACTAAAACTAGATGACTACCTCGTTTTGGTGATCCCTATTCAGAAATGGGCTTTCCTAGCTATTTCTCTTTCATTTCAGAGCATAACCAAATTCCATTTTAAGTAAGTACACATTACACTTTGCAATCAAATGAGCAGTTTTTCAAGAGACATAGAAATCTATATTTAGATGTCTTCAGGTAGTTCAATGCTCATTCAAGTAGTGCAGTGCTTATTGTGTAAGACAGGATTAGATACTACACTATAGATTTAAATAAATTCAAATTAAGTATATTTAAAAATTTTACTCATTTCCACAGGGTTTTGGCAACCCAAGTCAGAGAGAAATGCATACATTTCTAAATGACTGTCTACAGAAAATAAAATCTATTGTGATCTCTGACAGAAGTTCAGAATAAAACTGTGCTCCTCACAGTAACAAAGACAAAAAATGAAAATTTTTTGAGGAATATGCATGTCTAAGCAGTATCAACTACCAAAGGACATAATTAAAAATACAACACAAATAAAGAAGCATAGGCAAATAGTTGCTTTCCTTGCCTGTAAACACTGTGAATCACTATTTCAAGGAACCTGTTTCCTTTATAACAATCCTAACCTGAATGGTCAGGATACCATCCAGCTGTTGAGTCAAGACTTGAACGTCCCTCTCAACTCATTATGATCATGGAATGATGAAGTCAGTATGTTCACTAGACATCATTAGGAGTAAAATTGCAGAGCTGTGACATTTGTCTCAAATGTTTTTTAAAACGCCATTGATTTTTAGTACCTTCAGAGGAAGAACTTCTCTTAGCAGCAAATTAAAGGCAATTTTTAAAAAGTTACTGTATAAAGCCATGAGAGTACTAGAACTTGGTGCCAACTGCTTTCCACAATAGAACTGTTTTACCATTATGTTAGATCCTCCATATTACAGTTTCACACTCACAGGTATAAATTCACCAAGATTTCCTGGTATGAAAAGTAAGAAGAGACAATGAATCAGAATAGTAAAGCTTATGGCCTAAACTACTAATTTTGTAGCAACATCTGTATCACACAACTCACTTAAAAGTAAAACATTATACCTGCTGATGCACAACTAGAAAATAATTTTAATGAGGAATGAAACCTCGCTTTTCAGATTCAACACCAAAATAGAAGTTAACATTATCAGCAAATTGTTGACATTATTTGGTATTTTGAGTTAATTTTAAGTCAGCCCAGTGAACAGGTTAGTCATATTAGGCATCCGCTGTTGACTGAAAAGCTGCTTCTGCCATGACGAAACAAACCAAGACAGGTATCAATACAATGCAGATATACCACTACAACTTACCAGGAGTCATCCTTCCTATACTCACATCCATAGGAGTTCTGCCATTGCCACCAAGAACAGGATTAACCCTTGAAGCAGTGTTTCGAAAGACACATGCTTTTCATGTGCACCACAAATAAACCACTAAACATACAACTCCTCTTTTAAAAAGAACATCAAATACTATGTAATGCAATCTGTGTTCTGTTGAAGGACTTCATCTATGTATCGCTGCTCTTGAAACAGCATTTCAGAATTGCAAATTGTACACAAGGAAATGAGAAACTTGTCACTCCTAGGTTCACACCTTTCAGTGAAAGTTTCATCACGTTCCTTTCAGCTAGCCTTAAGGAAATCTGAAGCAAAAGGAAGGAAAAAAATAAAATAAAATTGAAAAATCAGACACTGCTAACCTAAGGACCATATCCAGCAGCCAGCATGAAAAGTACTCTTGCTGCCATGCCAATCAAAGCCCCCCCCACCAAGTTGTTGCCTTGCAATCTGAGGTCATGATAGTTTGTAAATAAAACAGAATTAACATATTTGCTTTCCCAAAGGAACAGCGTGATAGTTTGTAAATACAGAGGAATTAACATACTTGCTTTCCCCAAAGAACATCAACAAGTCTGCTAAATTTGGATCCCAGCATTCCTAAGACACTGCTCATGAAAGAGAATGAATTTTCAAACCTTGTTCTTCACTCTATCTAAAAAAAACCCAAACCAAAATACACAAAAAACCCCAAAACAAAACAACAAACCCATCCCCAAACAACTGGTGAAAAAAAACATTGAACATCCCTAGATACCTGTTAAAGGAGTTTTGGTGTTTGTTAGAGGGGTTTATTAGGCCAAGAACAGCAACAATAAAATATGAATCAGACCCTATGCTGGCTGCTGTGTATCAAGCCCTGTTCTTTATGAACACAGACGTACCAAACGTGATATATCATGACACACACAGACATTTGGCAGCATGTCCACACCTGCCTGTGCCTCCAGTAAGACGTCAGTTACTGAAAAACAGATACTTTCTCAGGCCTCTGTATTTTGCCTACAAACCATGGTATCTGATCCCATTTCTGCCACTGCATATTTATGCTTCCTTATAAGCTCATACCCTTTATCTCTTACCATCCCAGGCAGGAAGCTCTCACAGTTGCAGCTGCAGCATTCAGCACGCAGCGAGAATCAGTTTTCAAATTCTGATAGGAAGTAAGCTCGACATAACCATCTTCACTTCCACAGCAAAAACGCCAATATCTGAAGGACAAACTAGCGAGGAAGTCCCACAGAAAACGTCTCCCAAAGAATACTTGTTTTGCCAGTGAATTACACAACTGTCTGAAATAGTAGCAAAATGTTGAGTATCAGGATTTCTGAGATTTATTTCAGGTTCTGGGAAAAGAACATTGTGTGCAGTTGTTGCAACTGCTGTAGCCATTTCTGGAATCTATGCCCTCACCATGGCTCCATTTGAAGTGACATGGCACAATTTCATAGTTACCTTACTTGTAAAAACACGGGAGAAGGACTCTGTACAGAAAAGTCCAGGATTCTACACAACTCATCATTTACTCCTGAGCCTGCTGCAGTGTTTATTAATTAGCAGCATGCTTCTAATATTTAAACATATTCTACTGTTTAATGAAGTGGAAAAAATTCAAGCCCTTAAAGGGGACTATAATCAAGTTAATTTTATCTCTTATCTTCCATAAGAGATGCTACTTTCAAAATTTCCATCAATCCAAATGCAGTAATTGCTACCAGCGTGCTAGATCTACAAGCCAAGACATTTCTGAAAATGCTGCATCTTTAAAAAAAACAAAACAAAACAAAACACACTATACAGTCCATCACAAGTTCTGCTTTTTTTAATTCTTGGGTTTTGTACTGAATACTGCACACATACATATCCCATAAAACATATTTACAATCTTATAATAAGAAATCCCTGAAATACTGCATGTATACATCTGCTTTTAGAACAACTTTATTAAGGAATAGAATTTCTATAAATAACTATGTTTTCCATTTATATATACATTCTTCTTAACAAACACTCAAAAAAACCCCATCAACCAAATATAGTGGTGACCTTGAAATAAAATGCTATGCTTCCTTTCTCCTCATGATTCTAAACACAACAGTAATTTCCTGCAACAACAAATCTTGCTCACTGAAAATACTGACTTGGTGTTTAGGAAGACGTGTTTATCTGTCACCAGGCAATGCACAGCACAGTTGTGGCTTCTCGATGAGTACAGTCAGGAAGTTGAAAACCACTCCTAAATGACCAAGTTTGCATCATGTTCTACAAATAGCTATCCAGCAAGTTTTTGAAGCAGCTGAGGCATGAAGTGGCTGAGCTGTCAGAAAAAACTGCAGTCTCTTCTAACAGCCACTCTTCTGTAGGAACAGAGCAGCAAATGCTGAGCCTGTTTTTTTTAAAAAGTCTCTGGAGTGATCCAAGCAAGGAATTGCAGGGTAACAAGCCTTACATGTGTATCTGGCAAGCTCGTCAAAACAATCATTAAAAATAGAATACCATTATACCTGAAAGACTATCTGATAGGGTCTAATCAGCAGTTTCTCCAAAGGAAGATCATGTCTTAGTCTATCAGTCTTTCTGAACATGTCAAATTAACTGATAAACAAGAGCAAGTGATAAAACATACGTGGACTTTCAAAGAGCCTCTGCAAGGATCTCAAAGACTTCTAAATAGACTGCTGTTTGTGAAAAACAAACACCGCCACGGATCAAAAGCCAGCCAGAAAACTGAATAAATTTTTGAGGTCAGCATTCTCCATTGCAATAGGCTAATTGCATAATAAAGATTAATAGCAGCATCCAGCCTGAATAAAATGGCCTATTTATTGCCTGCTCAGGTGCCTAGAAGCTCCTTGGATCACACACAGCTGGTCTGCTAGCTCTTCCATTCAGTGTCAGCCCAAGGCAAAGTGCACACAAATCCTAGGGAGCTCATCTGGGAACGCCCATTCTCCTTCACATAGGAACGTCCTAATTCCAAAACAAAACCCAGACTAAATCATCCTAGTCTGCCTTCTTTATGTTCCTCCAGCTTTCACATACTTAAATACCCTGCAGTGACAGAGGTAGACATTCCCCCCTCCTGCCGCCCCTACTCCACTCTTGTGAGACCCCACCTGCAGTACTGCGTCCAGCTCTGGGGGCCCCAGTACAAGACAGACATGGAGCTGCTGGAGTGAGTTCAGAGGAGGCCACAAAGCTGATCAGAGGGCTGGAGCAGCTCTCCTATGAGGACAGGCTGAGAGAGTTGGGGCTGTTCTGCCTGGAGAAGAGAAGGCTCCGGGGAGATCTAATTGCGGCCTTCCAGTACCTGAAGGGGCTACAGGAAAGATGGTGAGGGACTGTTTATCATGGAGTGTAGTGACAGGACAAGGGGTAACAGCTTTAAGCTGAAGGAGGGTCGATTTAGATTAGATGTTAGAAAGAAATTCTTGACTGTGAGGGTGGCGAGGCACTGGAAGAGGTTGCCCAGAGAGGCTGTGGAGGCCCCCTCCCTGGAAGTGTTGAAGGCCAGGTTGGATGGGGCTTTGGGCAATGTGGTCTAGTGGAGGGTGTCCCTGAACACAGAAGGGGGATTGGAACTAGATGATCTTTGAGGTCCCTTCCAACCCAAACCATTCTATGATTCTATGATAAAAAAAAAAACCCATGTCCAAAGTGTCTTTCATGTTACCTGTACTGTGACATGAAGCAGCAGGGAAAAGCAGCTTGGCAAGCCAGCTTTTGATTCTCTGTGAATGGGTTATTTGGAACTAGATGATCTCTGAGGTCCCTTCCAACCCAAACCATTCTATGATTCAGGATCTCATTCAGTATACACATGCCCTGGTGACTAGCTCTTTCCAGAGGTCTGACGTTAAAGCCATTCAGGATGAGCATGCCCAGAAATTGCGACTTCCAACTTTGCTAACCGTTAGACTTTTACGGGAAAGATGAACACAGACACTCATCATGCCACTGCTTCGTCAGATGCTAACAGCTCATGTTAGCTTACAAATAAATAGAGATGCCCCACATTCCTGCTGGTTCACGGAGCCCTTAGGACGGAACTTTCAGCAGAAGAAATCACTAAAGACACAGAAGGTCCACACAGAGCTGATGGAGAAGGTCAGGGTGGCCTAGCAAGCTTCACAACTAACCACTCTTAACCAGCACTATCACAGTCCACTCTCCTCCTCAGTCACCAGCTTCCATCCCTCTTTTTACCAGCATTGGAGCCATCACACAGGAGACAGCTTCAAGGATGTGACTACCATTACTAATTAAATGAGGAGTTTTCGCCTGAATTAGCTCCACAGATCTATGGACCACAGAATAAGATGAGCACTAATGCCATTGCCAGTAGTGATGCAGCTCTGACCAAACCCAGCTTGAACACTCTGGATCTCCACCTGCAAGCCTTCAGAAGTACCATTAACACAGTTAACCTGGACTAATTAAGACTGTTTCCCCTCTCCTGGTCCCCCTATTTACACCAGTAGCCTAGAATTTTTATGAAGTACTGGCTAAGTTAGGTCCTTCAATGGTGTGAACTGAGCCCTGCCCTATTATTCCAAACCTCAAGCTTCTGTAAATAGGTCCAGCAATGATCAGTATATTTATTTTTTATACATCAGAGAAGATAAGAGAAGAAAAGAAAACCTGAACTGGTAACATTTCCAGATGACAATCTTACATTAGCAAAGCTTAACTAGATAGATCAACTTTAACAATGAATGGGCAACATAAACAAAATTTAGTAACAATAATGCAAATGATATCTAGAAGAGGGTGGGGGAATTGAACTACATACACTAGACAAAGCTTTAAAATCAGGTATCTCAGATCTGGAAAGGAAATTTAGCAGCTCAGTGAGCTGTTCCATTCAATACCCTATAGTCAGAAGAGCACGGAGACACCTGAATAAAAGAGGAATGACAAGGAAAACATTGCAGTACAGCTCCGTTGATAAGTTGTGCAATCTGACTTGAAATGCATGTATTTTATTTGAAGAAGAATATTAAAAAATTAAATGACATTCTAAGAAATATACAGAAAATATAGTCAAGAAAACAACAGCTTCCAATAATACAGGGAACTTCATTCATTAACCGAGCCTAGAGGATAGCAAAGCCAAACTTTTAACAGAGAAATATTATATTACAACACATAATTAGACCGTTAAACTCAGTACCACAGGAAGTCACCGAAGCCAAGATTTTACTCAGATTCAAAAAGAAAGCAGCTATTTAAACACACAAGAATAATAAGAAAAAAAAAAAAAACCCAACCCACACAGCTGAGGGAATCTCAAGCTTCATGACACAGGATGAAATAAAACATCCAAAGAGATCACCAAGCTGTATTTGGTCATACAAACCTTCTACCTAACCTGGCCCCACAATGGCCAGTAGCAAATACCAAGGAGCATGGAGGAGCAACATGGGAAGCATAGAGCAAACTGTCCCTTAAGACAGCCGAACATGAGCATTTAGCTGCCAGGCTGGTATCTGCCAACCACCTAACCCCCAAAAGCATCTGGCGCTGGCCAACTTCCAAAACGCAAGGCTTGCATGACTTCATATGCAATGCTATATTGGTTTAATTTCTTCTCCCACTTTGCAAGTGTATTTTATTTTTTAAGAACAAGAACCACAAATGTATTTGCAAACAGGAGTTCAATCCAATGCTTGGACTCATTCCAGGAAGACATCTAGTCTCTCTGGAGTACGTCTACCAAGACCACCTCAAATGAACAAAGAATTAAATACTGAACAATACATGTCTCAAAGAGTATTCCCAGTAGAAGTGAATTTGGAAGAAAATCCCTTAACATATTTAAATTAAGAAACAAGAGAATAGCTCTATGAACTCTCTGATATCTTCCCTTCAAATAAAATAAAAAAACCCCCAAACCATAAGCTAAATTTCCAAATTTCTTGACAACATAATGGGTATCTCTATATATGTATAGATATTTGCTCTACCTTTGAAGCTGGCCCTGCTTTGAGATGGGGTTAGACCAGATAGATGACTTCCAGCCACCCCTTTCAACCTAAATCATTCTATGATTACATGTAAGGCATACCCAAACATTACACAGTAATACATTATAGCCCTAATTACTATTAACTCTTTTTTCCCCCATAGGCAATTTATTAAGCTTTTTGTATTCTCCTTACAAATTTGAATATAATTTCTTCAAGTAGTTAACTGTTTCCTCTGTACCCAGCAAGAAGGACCTTTATGAGTAACAGCACAGTAAACTCGAGGGAGAAAACACGGTAGTAAAAGCTTTCAAAGTCTTTTCTTTTTCATGCCGCCACATATCTTAGAGTAAGTAGCGGTCAACTGTCCTTGAACAGTCAGAAGGAGCAGTATCTCTGACAGAGGTATCCTAAAAGACTTTTGTTTTGTTTCCTTCATAAAACAAACAAAAAAAATATACAGAAAAAACAGGCCTACCTTGTTCTGTAGGCAGAAGCAATTAAGTCTGTTTTCACCAGTGTACCATGGCTCCCAAATGTCCTTCTCCACCTCACCCATATTACCCAGTGCCCCAACTATTTGGTTGGGCCAGTAGCACTAGACACCACGACGGCTCAGAGCTTAGCGTGCAGACTGGCCAGCAGTTGCTCTCTTTCTACAGAAAGAAAGGATTCAATAATAACTGCCTTTCTTCAGGTGGGAATATTAATTTGGCTCACTACCTGCCAAAAGTTTTTATAAAAATTTGTCACTGTGTAGATGCTTAATGTCTTTCAGTTGCCATTACATTTGTTTTTGTCATCTGACTGACTAAAGTTACTCAAACGGGAAAAGACAGACAAAGAAAGTAATTGTACAAGCTTTTGTCCTTAGTAAGCCTAGCTAAAAATTTATATAAACTGTTTGGTGATGATTCCTTAGAGCATGCCGTTTATTACGAAAAGAACTTCCTCACAAACAAAAAAACCCCACCAAACCCGGGACTGTCATCACCCACTCACAGAGATACTGAGAAAAGGAAAAGAACTGATGTTTTTATTTCTTTAACAAAACTTTATAGTATAAACAAGTAGAAAATCTGATATTTAGAGAATGCCTGGGAAGACAGTATATGTAACTTTGGAGAACTGGGAAAGAAATAATGTCCACTGCTTTCCAGTGACCCCTGCCAGCTGTGACAGGAACAGCATTGTTCAACTCCAAGAGTCACTCCACCCTTCGCTGCCTAGTGAATTGCCTCAAACAAAGTTAACTGCAAGGTTTTTTAATGCACCTATGCCTCCCTTCTAGTACAACATCCATACTCTCTTTCCTCTTTCAAAGCCTACAGGATCCTGAGTTCTCTCAGAATTCACACCAATATTAGGCAGTTATGGATACAGCTGGCACCAACTTTGTGAGACAAGCTAAGATAACTCCGTTTTGGGAGAAATCCAGTACTACTGGAATACTTGAAATGCTCCATGGAATTCCCAACGATTCCTGACATTTATTTGTATGTCACATTCCACACAATACGAGAGAAAAAAAAAAATCTACTACAAGCGTTAATTTAAACTAACTAGGTTTCTGAATTCTTTTTCGGATGACTCAGTCTCGTGTTTTATCCTTTATAATATTTATATCCAGAATAAAAACATGCATTGGCAGCAAAACATAGCAACAGAAAATTCAACTGCACAAACATTCCACTTCAAACGGGGATCAGGATTTTAAACACACCAGTTCCAAGTATCACTCTCAACTTTCACCTTCAGAAATGAAAACTGTTTGCAAATATTGTCAAGTAGAGCTCTGGGGGAAAAAAAAAGTCAAAACCGACAGAAGCATGATATGCGTACATACATTAGTTCATAAACACCTTACTGGAACAAAAATAAGACTTCTGAGAAAAGGATTATCCTTTCCAGGGAGTCACAAATAGAGAGGCAAATCAAAGAAGATCAACAAAGCCTTCAGAGCCACAGAAATAGCCAAATACATACAGCTATTTATAACCCAGAGATTTATTCACAGAACACTTTTAGCCTCCAACCCCATGAAAACAAAAATGTCTACATCTCATGCCAAGCGCTAATGTGTATAACAGAAATATATCCTTCTGCCACTTAGTGACCACTCTAAGCGCAGCTAAAGATACTAGGATTAACAGGTTATTTCAAGTGATGTACTTCTCCCTGATAAAAAAATACCACCATCTGTTTAACAGCATCAACAGGAAGACATAAACCCGCAAATTACTGATGACACACTGTATTCAGTCTCATTCCTATTAGAGAACTTGCATATCAAAACTGTAAAACCAGATGTATTTTCTGCAGGAATGTTTCATCACAAAGAATTTCATAAATTAATTAAAGTACTTTCAACAAGTCAAGTTTTCCAATTAATTACTTTTTCCAGTTAATTATATGACAGATGGATAAGACACTGTCAAATGTGGAACAAAACGCAAGACTCGGCAGCGTTACTTTTCAAGTGACCAATAACACGTAAAAGCAGTAAAAGACAAAATACCAATCATAGAGCTTGAGGTTATGGACTAAAACTGTCATTGAATCTGATGCACCTGAGTCACATGCACCCAGGGAGTACGTATGAAAAACAAAAGGAAAAGAAGTAGGTGCCTGGATAGTTCTACTACTGCATAATCGTTTTCTCCCACTGCTCCCTCCTTTCTTTCTCATGGAAAAGACAGCAAATAAAACACTTACCAGGGAAATGAATGTGACAGAAGAAATTTTAACTCACAGGAAGCAGCCTAACATTTAGATTCCCAAACTGAAAGCCAAGGACAACAGAAGCTGTAGACAGGTTGTCATTGGGTTAGGGCAGAAAGGGGAAAAAACGTGATAAGGAATAAGAAAGCAAGCACCAAAAGGCAAGGAAGGTGCGTAAAATAGAAGAATATAGAAAGACATGAGGTTCGAGAAGAAGGTGAAGATGCCGAAATTTAGGACCTTTAAAGGAAAGGAGGAAAAAAGTCCTATCGCCTGACACAGGCATTAAAGCAGCCCAAAATGCATTAAAGCAACTTACTAAGGAAAAGGTGTGCTACAGCAGAAGGCAGACTTAGCAAGTGGGAGTAACGCGTACGGAAACGGTCAGCAGCGCAAGCCCTGAACGCATAACTGAACGTCTACCGCCCACAATAAACTTAGCAATCGGAGGCCGACGAGCCCCATTACCGAAGGCTCATCCGGACGGCGCGGCCCCCCTCCGCCGGCTGGCGCAGCCCGCACCTGATGCGGTTACACGGCGTGGCGGGAAGGGCCCGCTCGGCAGCCGCCCTCGGACCCCCACCGCCCCGGCGGGAAGGGCCCGGGGGGGAGCGCCGCGGCGCGGACACCCGCGCTAGCTGCCGTCTGCGGGGGACCTCGGCGCCGCGGAGGACGCGGGCCTCTCCCGCCCTTCCCCCGGCCAGGCTTCGCCCCCGAGGGGGGCGGGAGGCCCCCGGCGCGGCGGCGGACCGGCAGCGGACTCGTTCTCGCCGCCCCGGCCAGGGGCGAGCGGAGCCGCAGCAGACAGCTCCGCCGCGCCCCGCCGGGGATGCGCGTACCGCTCCGCCGCCCCCCGCCCCGTCACCCCTCACCGAGCGGGCACCCCCCCGGCCGAAACCGCTTCGGCCGCCTCCCCCCGCCCCCGCCGAGCCGGTCGGCCCCTTCCCCAGCTGCGCGGGGAACTTGGCGCCCCGTTTCTCCCCCTCCCGCCGGGGCGTGCCTCCGCGCTGCCCCCCCTACCCCCGGCTCTCCCCCCGCCGCTGACTGAGGGGAGTCCCGACCTTACCGGTCGCCCGGTGCCGCGGCGAGGCGGCGGAGCGGGCCAGCACGCGCCGCAGACAACAGCAGCGAGCAGGGCGCGAGACAGCGAGGAGGCGGCGGGCGCGCGCGAGGCAACAGCTGGGGAGGGGGGAGGAGGATGAGGAGGCGCGCGCCCGCGCAGCAACAGCGCGCCACACGAGAGGGCGCGCGCCATCGAGCCGGGGGGCGGGGCCGCGCGCCGGTCGGTAGCCAACAGCGCCCCCTCCGCCTGCGAGGCCAGGGCCGAGACGTGACTGGCGGCGGCGCTCTCCAACGAGAGCGGGAGGGAGGCGGGGCTGTGCTTGACGGACATCTCCCCAGCGCGGAGGCGGGGCCGGCGTGACAGACAGTCTCCTGCACGAATTGGCGGCAAAGAGAATGGAGAGGGGTGGGCTCGAGGCTGAACAGCTGCCGGCCGCGAGGGGGCTGGCTAACCTTGATGGGCGTCGCCACGACCGAGTAACTGAGGGGGGAGGCGGGGAATAAGTTGAGCGACTTCGCTACTACCCAGTGACAGCGGGGCGCGGTTGGACGTACGTCCCCGCTGCCCAATAGCCAGGCCCGGGGCGGGGAGTTGAGGAAGGCGGTCGGTTTCCTGTGGTGGAGCGGGCGGGGAAAGCTCGGCCACCCCCTCACCTGCGCGTCTGGCCCTGCATAGCCGGTGGGAGGGGGATGCGGCGGGACCCTGCGAGGGGCGGCAGCGGCGCGGGACGGCCCGGGCCCGTGCGGTAGGTGGTCGAGGGAGAGAGACGGCTTCCACCTCCGGTTCCCGCGTCGGGCCCGTCCTCGTTCAGGCGGACACGGCCTCTGCCACGGCTGGGGAAGCGGGTCTGTCAGGAGTAGCCGCAGGGGAAGGCCGGCTCGGCCGAGGGAGGGATTGAGGAAGGCGGCGGGCCGGTAAGGAAGGCTGGAGCGGGGATACCGAGGAGGCCGGGTGGCCTTGGGTCAGGCGGTCCGCACCTCCCCTTAGCAAACCGGGGAGAGGCGGGCGGCCTGCCCTGCCTGCGGGGCTCTGGGCTTGGCCTTGCCCTGCTCGTCCGGCAGCTGCTTGAGCCACAGACCCGCGGGGGTCGGCCCGGGGCAGTGAGCGCCGGGCGATCCCCGGCACCTCCGGGGTGCGTCGGGCGGAGGGGGTCGAGGATAGCGACCGTGCCTGCCAAGGCTGGATTGGGCCTGTGCTGGAAACAGCCAGTCCCCTTCAGGGGACCGCAGAGGCTGTTAAACTGCTGCCGCAGGCTTTGCTTAGCCCGGCGGTCCTGGTTGTGTGCCGGTTTCTTTGTTATGTTCCTCTGAATAGTTTCCGAAATTATTTTTTTTCCAGCCAAATTCAGCACTCGAGGAGTCTCAAGGACTCTTAAATTACTGTTTTGCGGAAAAACAGTAAATCAAACACTCCAGTTAAGAGGAAGTTGTAGTATGACTTTATTTATGTTTTTAAGTGTACGTAGTCTAAGGTGGCACCAATTGCAAGGGGAACTTGTGAGTATCTAACTTGTATTCATATCAGACTAGATTAAATGTGGTTTTTAAATGGAGCTACTAGAATATTGTTTTCTAGGTGTTAAAGTACTCATCGGCTTTAAAATGTCATTTACTCAAGCTGGAGTTCTAATTAGTATGGTTCCAGTATAATATCATTTTCTGACCGTTGTTAGGAAGTGTTTGAGGTTTAAATTTATAGGTCTATGTTACCGTTAATATTGAGCTGAATGTCATGCATAAGTTTCCCTGCTCTTGATTTTTTCCTTCTAAACTGGATATAATTAGCTATCATAATATGCTAATTATGTAGATCATTCCACCAAGGTCAGTGATGCTACTTAAATAGTGTTTCTCATTACTGAAAATTTTCACTTCCTGCTAATTACATGAGTCCTATAAGGAGTCAAGAGCTCTTTTATTTTTACACTCTGCCTTTGTTCCTTCAGTATTTTCACAGAAGAGCTGGTTCAGACTTGTACAACATTCTTTTTTCCAGTGTTAACCATCTTCTGATAGCTGGCCTCTAGCTGAGAGTCTGCTGATAATCTTTCTTGACCAGAGGTGGTCAAGTGGTCCATGTCATCAAACCCTTCATTGTTGTCAGCTGTATCCCTAGCTGTCAGTCTTTAAAATGTGGTAGCTCCCTTTACTTGGACTATAGGACTATAAGATCTCAAAAGTATACTTGGATTTTCTTGAGTTTTCATCAAAAAAAGCCTCTAAAATTGAATGGAGCCTTGCAGTCCTGCCCAATCTTGCAGTTACATCTCTTAATTAGGTTGCAGAAAGTCATCATAATGTCCCATGCTGCGTTTTCTGCCTGTGCTTCTTAAAATTGTTACAAAGTGGTTCTGAACACTTAAGAAAACTGAAAATCGTTTCGATGAGCAACCTTCAAATTGAGTAGCTCCATCGAATACATCTTTTTTAGCTTCCATTTCCTCCAGAGACATCTGATACACAAAGAAGGTGCTATCTGATAACCTGACACTTCTAGGAGCGTTGAATTCCTTTTTTCCTTTCAGGCCCAAGTTTCCAGTCCATTTCTTCGGTTTCTGCTTTCTGCAGTTTACTAATAAGAGATTCTTCTTCTTGTAGTATCTGTAGCATTGATTTCTAGAACTAGTTTTCAAAACCTTTCCCATGAAAGGCATGGCAAAACTTCATTTCAGATCACTACTCTGTGTTAGCTGCAGACTTGCACTTGAGAATATTGAGAATGTTTTCAAAATACTGGAAATACTTCAGGCTGGTCATAGTAATTGTTCTGTAATACTCTGCACCTGCCAGCTGGTTTAGGTATTTTTCTGTAACAAGAAAAGAGCAATGCTATCTAAACCTCCTCCAATTTCTTGTCTACTTGGCAATTAACTCTTACATTGTCACTGCTAAGCTTCCCCTCCTTCCCCAAGGAGGGGCTCTGGGTACCACCCTGCCAGTAACTGGCTTTCACCAGACCCTTTGGTGATCTCAGCAGAACTGAGAAGGCAAAAAGCAAACTACAAAAATCACATTTAAAACTTTTTTTTTTTCCTAGTTCACTTCAAGGATCTGGTCTGCTCTGGGTCACACAAGAGTCAGCCCTAACTCAAGGGAGGGGATGCACTGACAGTAACTCCAGTTTAGGTTATTTTAGGCTAAACTGGATCTTTTCCTTAAAAGAAATCCCACGACTGTCCACTAAATCAAATCCATTGAAACTTCAAACCCAGAGTAAATGAAAAAGTAGGTCTGTTGATCTGTATGTCAGAAGACAGATTTAAATTGTAGGATAATTTTGCTTGTCACAGGTCATCTCCTAACCTGTTATGCCAGCAGTTTTACTTCCCTCCCCGATTCCAATGCTTATCTGAGCACAAAGTTGGTTCAACTTGCTGGCAAAAAATCTGGCGAAAAACCTAACCCAGTTAAAAAGAAAAAGGTGCAAATGGATTTCTGTGTACTCAGTGAGCATCAATTAATAACACAGCGGAAGTGGCAGCAGCAGCTTGTGGGCAGGGGCACTGAGGAGACGGAGGGAGGACAGCTCTTGTCTTCCCTTGTGGCTACTGGTGGTGAGGATTAGAACACATCATCTCAGTTTCAGTTTTTTTTTTTTTAATCTGGAATAAATCAAAGCTCAATTTCTTATTTCAAGTGAAAGACTATCAGTGTTCTAAAGGGAATTATCAAATTTCTGAAAATCCCAGATTTTTTAAAAAACAACACATTTCAGCACTGTTTCACTGGTAGTTATCCATCTTTGTAGCATGAAATCCTCAGGAAGATTGTAGTTCTTACCCCTGCTTTTTATACTTGCAGTGAAAACCTTCTGGCAGATGCAGTGATAAAAGCCTTTCAGTTAGGAATATAAAAACTAACTTTTATGATTGTAGGGGCAGAGGCACTTGTCCTTGTTTTTCTTTTCTCATGACTAAATAGAAATTAAAATATACTACCAAGCCAATAAACCTAAACAGTGTTCCTGTCAGCCAGTGTCTGCATACTTTAGATACCTGCCAGAAAGCAAACATTATCTGTAGCTTTTAGTAGTTTTAAGATTCCTGCTTGACAGAAAGCAGTAGTAGTGCCTCCTGGCTCAGCTGCAGCTCTGCAGACTATGGGATCTTTCAGATGGTTTGTTACTTGTGCTTGCTGGTTGTTTTACATTTTACTATGATTATTTTGTTAGAGAATTGTTAGACTAACTTTCAAGTGTTAACTATGAGTGCCTTGGTACTGGAGAAAAATGGATCTAAACATATTCTTAGCATACAAAACTCCTGAAATGAGCTTGACAGCTAGTTTAAGATTAAAGCATAATTTGTTTCACAGAACAAATTTAGATTAAGGCAGTTTACACACCTGACTTAAGGCACTTTAATGGTGGACAGGACCAAAACAGAGTGCTTCCCTGAGAATGGTAGTTACAACAGAAATGCTAGGAAGCAGTATGTAGGGGTGGGAAAGCAAGAACAAGAAATTAGTCTCCTTTAAGGAATATGCCTAAGGGTGGTGTAGTGACATCTTTTAATGCCTCCCCCCTTTGTTTTGTTAGGTTGTTGCTGACAGCGAAAGGCTTCCTCTCAAAGCTGTTTAAATGAGAATGTCCCTGGCGCAAAGAGTACTACTGACATGGCTTTTTACGTTACTCTTCCTGATCATGCTGGTGCTAAAGTTGGATGAGAAAGCACCATGGAACTGGTTCCTCATTTTTATTCCAGTCTGGATATTTGATACTATTCTTCTAGTTATGTTAATTGTAAAAATGGCTGGACGGTGCAAGTCTGGCTTTGACCCTCGCAATGGCTCCCAAAACATCAAGAAAAAAGCCTGGTATCTCATTGCAATGCTACTTAAATTAGCCTTCTGCCTTGCCCTCTGTGCTAAACTGCAACAATTTACTACGATGAAGCTAGCCTATGTGTTTATCCCGTTGTGGGCCTTGCTTATTGGGGGTATGGTTGAACTCGGATATAATATCTTCTACGTACGAAGAGACTGAGCTACGCTATGTGGTTTTCAACACTGAGGTTGGTACCAAGTTCCTGGATTCTTATAGGTTTGCCACAAACTTGATCTCCAAATTAGAACACCAAATAAGAATCAAGCTGGAGACTTTATCTAAACCAGACTGAAGACTGAAAAAGTAAACTTGTTCCATTTTTTTATTTTAAAACTGTCACATATGCTCTTGTAAATAAAAGTATTTGTTCAACATAAGCTGTTCCAAGATGATGCTTATTGTTATTTGTTACATGGAATAAGATACAGGTTCTTCACATGCAGGTAGAAAATCTTCTCAGAACAACCCCAGCTGTTCTACCCCAGTTGCACTGGGTAATCATTGGAAAGAGGACTTAAGTTTTCTACTACTGATGCTGTCACTCAAGGTTAACAGTAACTTCTATAATGTGCTTAGTTTGCTTTAAGAATCAGTAACAAGCAATAGCCACCAAATAGGAGCAAAAAAGGAATAAAGTGACTCAGCATTTTCTTTTTGACAGTTAGAATCCACTTCCAGTGGATTCCAGAGTTCTGCACTGCCTTTGTACCTGCAGGAAGTTGTACTTTACCAAGGGAGATATTTTTAATGCCCTAGTACGTGAAATCTCTGGGGGTTAAAGCCTTGGCTTCATGAAGTACTGGCAACCTCAGCTGTAAGCAAATACACTTTTTCAAGTAACATGCAATGAATGGGACTGCTGGGAAGAGCTGGAACCATGAGCACGTCTTACGGACTGAAAGTGCTTTTGCAGAAGCTATGGTAACACCACAGTCACATGTGAAAGGTGTCTAGGGCATTATTAACATGCACACAGAAGATACTGATCCATTTACAGTTCCTAGGTACCAAAGCATATCTAGTGAATGAAAAGACCCTAGGAAAACCAGTCTAATGTAACAGGAGATGACTATATCAGAGTGCCTCACAAATAAAATTTAATTGTACATTCAACAGTACTTGTCCATAAAAAAAGCTTCCTGAAGTGTTTGGATTTATTCTTGCTGTTCAGTCACAGAGCCATGGGCATAAATACATGGGAACCATATTGTCAGAGACTGCTGAAAGGGCTTTAAGAAAACCAGTTCCATTCTGGGGCAAAGGATCTCAATGCAGAACATCAGGTAACAAATGATCTTTAGAAAACATTTTAGTCACATTTGCTTCAGAGTGGCTGACTGTCCTATTTTACTACAGGAGAAACCAAGGAATGACACAAATCTTTCTAACCAGTAGCTGTTGTTAAAAAAAATATATATTTATAACCCCTTTATTATAATAACACATCAGCATTTACTCAGCAAATCCCTGTACTCAGCTTTATAAGCATCACATTATTTATGTGGAGCTGAAATTACCATTTAGAAATCTCTTTTCCCTTCAGTTCTTTTTGGGAGGTGTAGCTATGCCCTACGCAGTTCTGAGAAATACTTCATGTAAGGGCCTCACTCTGTGTGAGAGACTTTTTGCCCACTTGTATGGGGTTCCTGTGAAGAACTGCCTGCCTTCACCATCTGATTTTTTCAAGTTAAAGTGGTGCTTGTCATGAGGATTAGCTGTGGGGAGCAAGGAAGAAGATTTGTCTCAGCACATACTCTTGGGGCTGCTGAATGCAGGAAATGCAAGAGCAAGCATGCACATATACATGCTGCATGTAAATACAGGTGTGGGTATATATATGTGGTATAGAGAATATGCTTAATTTGTACATCCAAGTTAGGTCTCTTAAGCAGTTCTGTCAAATGGAAACTGGGGTCACTGACTTTCCTAGGATGCAATATTCCAAGTGTGGCCCATGGCAGGCAAGCTAGACCTTGTGGAATTTTTATTGGATGCTTTAAAAATTTATGGAGAAGAAAGAGCATCTAAAGACCTACCTCCAATTAAGGTAAACTTTTATAAACCACTTAAACATTGATGCAAATACATAACAAGCATTTAAGCACTTTAGACAGGACAAATACATATATACATATACACACAGACACACACACACACTCATTTCTGTTTGGTATGTTACAGCACCAAGCACAGTCTCTCCCCATCTGATGATTACAACAGAATAAAAAGCAAGGAAGCCTTGTTCACTTCGTGCCCACACCCCCCCCCCCCCCGTACTGCTCAGAAGAGCAGCTTTCCTCAGTCACACTGATGATGTTAACAGATCATTACAACTTAACACAACAAATGATGGAAGCACAAGAACTGGCCTCATTAGAACTTGGTATATTATTAGCACAATGGGCCATAAATGGTGACTCTGCCCCCTTAATAAACCCCTTCTGGTCCACAGATGTAATAATTATCTGAAAGTTTGGCATCTCTAATTAACTAGAATCTAACACAGTTGTTCCAAATCTCCCTTTAATTGCTGCCTCTAATTCAATGGAACAAGATCAACAATTTCAGTGTTTTGGTTGTGAGCTTGGCACTTTTTTTTTTTTTTTTTTTAAGTTTAAAAACCTTGAAATAAATGACAGTGATTTTGAAAGCTGAAGCAGACATTCCTTTCTGGTGTCCTACAGAAGTCACACACAAATTGATGTCCTTTAGCAGAAGATGTTTTTAGGACACAGCCAGTTGGAAGTGCTCGACTTTATTTGCAAGTTCCCAGTCCTTACAAAGATCCTTTGGTAAGAGGAATATCCCTTTTGACTTAGTATTTAGTATTGGATTTAACTGACCTGACCTGTGCTGACACCTTTGCACACACAGTCCTGCTTTTTGGTGATACCAGAACTTCATTCAGAAGGATTTATGATACAGACTATACTGTACCCACTGTGACCTTTCTAGAAGCTGTGGCAGGAATATACCTCTGCACGTAACTGCGGTGTTCTCAAAGGCACTATTCACAGCTTTGGAATGGAATGAGTTCTCCTCGTGCTTTTCCTAAATTTACAGACCGATCAACTGACCTTCATTAAACAGAAGAGTGAAAAGTAGATTTGGTGCAGCTGGCAGGTAAAGGGAAAGGTGATGCTGAGATAGCTCACGATTTGCAAGAAACAAGTAGAAGGAAACGAGGATGTGAGTCCCCAGCACACTAGAGAACACCTTGTCTCAGTTACCTACAGCAGCTGACGCGGGGCATGGAAGAGAGGACTCTGCCTTCAGCAGCTTTAAAATGTAATTCAAAAGCCCGCTGTTCTGAAATGAAACTGGAAGTATTTATGGTATATTGATGATATAGATATTGATGCTATCTACTGTATATGGAGATGTATATTCCAGTTTATTTCTCTTCAAACCATTTATACAAGCTTGAACACTTCAGCATGCATCGTAGGTGAGTATCTACTTTTGTCTGATTAAGGAAAATACTCAATGCAAATGTGTGAAAGGTCACAAAACTAAAATTTTCAATTCCCAATTCATACTGCTTTTCTTAATTTGTCACCATTTTAGACTAGTATCCAGTTTTCTGTTTTTATACTTGAAAAATACAATTGTGTGACATACACATTCCCACCTTCAACAAACTTTGACCTGAATGCTGTAAGAACACGCGTACATGCACACAAAATGCATTGCTAGAGAGGGGTGACAATATTAAAATATAAGCTAGCACAGGACTAAGTTACACAGCGATTTAACAGATGAAAGCAGTAGTATTTTCTGACATATACGTGTACGTAGTACAGAAACAAAACCTTAGAGCAACCTCATGGAAGTTTTCACATTTGCCCAGTTTAAAAGTTGGGCAAAGGTATAGATGAAAGTGAAATTTATGAGACTCCCAGAAACTCAGAATTGTAACATCATTAGGTGTTACCTGTTTTAACACCACCGTATTTTGGGAACACATACCATTGCTTTTCAGTACTAAAGCTCCCTGAATAAACTGCATCCTCAGAAGTAAGTTCTTTGAATTTATTAGCATGGAAAGCATAGCACTATCATGTACCATATCACATTTATTTTTTGTAATTAAGACTGAGGTAAAAATAACTATGCTGAGTTGGAAAAAGAGTGTTTGTACCTTTTTGTTGTACCCTTATTGTTTTAAGGTTCGGATGGAGTTAGTCTCCCATACGAGCCCGTTACACCTGACCAGGCCTGGGTAGTGACCTGCTGCTGAACAGCATCAGGCTTTGTAGACCAAGGCAACTTCAGGAATTCCTGCAGTTGGACCACTGGAGTACTGCTGCATACCAATTCAACATTTTCTCCTTGTAATTGTACTGAAGTTGGATAAAGAGTAGAAAAATCCACAAGTCAGTAACGCGATTTCCTTCAGTCTGCCTTTACTAACAAAACCAACATCACTTAGGGAACGGCTTTCTCAGCTAACTGCCCTATTTCATCCCAATACAACCAGATAAAAGAACTGCCATGAAAAGCACAGCCCTTAAAACACAGGCCTCAGGTCTACCAAACATTGCACTTTCCTTCAGGTGGACTGGAAATTACTTGGTGAAAGAAAACATTATCAAAGGACTTCTTGAAAAATCAAACTTGATAAAAATAGAAGTTTAAACTGCTGTTTTAATCAATGTTTGTATCAGATTATCGTAACTGTACACCAAATATTAAAGGACTATTTAGGACTAATGCCCTCATCAGTAGGCTCATCTATCAGCACGACCAGAACATGAAAAGATCAATGTTTAGCTGGCACTCAAGTACAGCACGGCTCCAAAGCAGAGGAAATATATTAGCATCATAGCACAGAGAAAAAACAGTGGTTAGAATATAATACACTAATAGATTTGCAAAGTCAGTATCCCTGATGACTCTAATAGAATTAGCAACCTAGATATTGTGAAGTTAATCACTGCTTCTGAACAGAACACAAAACAATTTGCACTTCTAAGAAAAACAAAATCAGTGACTGATGGGAATCAAAGTATCCCAGATTTTCCCATGTACACTGCAAATTCACTGGGATCTGCACAAAGTATCAGTATCACCTATTACACAGTTTTTAAAGTGCATTTCATCCGTTGGAGAAAGTAATGAAATATCAGTTGAACTCACAATCAAAGAAAACATTCTCAGCAGCGACATTCACAGCAAAGCATCAATCAGTGAAAGTTTGCCCTTTCCATTTCCAACTTGTATACATTCACAGTGCAGTAACAGGCACTGGTCTGCCTAAAGACACAGCTCTCTACATATCTGACCACTGGAAAGAACAAATAAAACTACACTTGAGAAGCCCACAACACTCTTTTACCTCTTGACCAGAATCAGTACAGTTTTCATCCTAGTAAGGTCAGGTGGTAGTCTACTATCTTACAACACTTTATTTTGCCAATGAACATGGAGAAAACATGAATTTATTTCAATTGATTCAGCATCCTTATTCACATGCAGATATTAGAAAACAGTCCTTTTGATCAATGAATACCAGTCCTGTGTTTCTTGGAAGACTTCTTCAATTTTTCCAAATCTGTAACATTCAGATCTGTTTCACAGCATTCTACTCTTTTATGTTTCTGTTCCCTATGTCATTTGCAATACCAACTTACTTACTGTGCACATGTGTATCTGCTTAAAAATCAATTTTATTTATCACCAAGGAATTCTTTCACAGATAAATACTTAAATCATCACCCTCTGAAATAATACTTTATTTCTAATACTAGATAGAATTAATATTTCAGTTAAAGAAGTATTGAAATATTCACTAGAGTAACAAGGAAGGGAAAATCTGCATGCCAGCAGTACCTGTAATGAAAATGCTGTTTCAGAGTCAATTTGCAGGCATTTGGAGGGCTGGGGGATGACACAACACTGAGTAACACTTGTATGTAACACATGAAGTCAGTTGCCAGTGAAATGCAAAAAAAATCCAGTAATTTTTTTAAAAAAAGTAGCTACCATCTTGAAAGCTATTGGTAGCACCAGTAACAATGCTATTCTTTGCTACTCACAAATATGGTACCAATATCTAGGAAAACATGTCTAAATTTCTGCACATCATGTCATTAACTGGAACACCACTGCAAACGCACAGATGTCAATACCATTGCAGTACAGGCAACAGGCCTTAAGCCGATTTTTCCAATCTGCACAAGAACAAGGGCCAAGAGAAACAACTAAAACACTGGAGATTTCAGCCAAAATAACAGAAAGATTTATATGTAACTGAAATCCAGGGAGGGGGCAGAAAGCATTAAGCAAAGACTAGTTTTAGTACACCAGAAGGCATGAAAGATTTATTGCTGAAGCAAAAGTCTGAATGTGAAGTTGTATGCAGCAGGAATGAAGGACATAGCACAAGACTACTTGAAACCAAAGCAAGACTTCTGTCAGACTAATGAACAATTTGGGAGCTTAAATTCTCAGAAGAGGTTCTCCCCTCTTAAAGAACTGCATCAAAATAAATATGCCACAGGTAGAGGACAAAATTTTTTTTTTTTTTGAAAAGCAAACTAAGTTGTTACACTAATATAGCCAGTCAGCCCAGACTGATTACACTTTTGAATACAAAGGCAGTTCTGACAGCCGTTGCTAATCCCAGTATTGTTCATATTCTGTCTGCAAGGGATTCTAAAAATGAGAAACTAGTCTGTCTCAAAAATAGATGCATAAAAATTGCAAAAACTGCCACTTTTTAAAAATTTCTTAGAATTCTGGGAGTGATTAAAAAAAAATGGGCTGAAGATGTAGGCAGTTTAGAAGCAAAATTTCTGAACCAAGACATACCTGAGCAGAAGTCTGAGGCCAAGACCACTGAGCAGGTCTTCAAAAGGAAACGAAGTTCTACTCTTAAGTGTAAAGTTGTGTTTGCTAAACCATTTTTCAAAGACTATTTCCACCACCACCACCCCAGTCTGGACAGGGCCTATGATGTAGAAAGTTGTTAGCTGTCATGGGGGATGTATACACTTTACTAAAATCTGACATTTAAAAAAAAATATTTGAACCAGAATGAATGATCAGCATACAAATCAACAGCATGCAAATAAGATTTTTTTTTTTGTTTTTTAGTAAATTAAATTTAAAAAGTAATATCTGGCAAGGCTGGTTTTGATAAAGCTTCCAGATAATCCAGAAAACACAAAGGGAGCTGAGACCACATTTCTATCAGGAAAGCTCAAATTCTTATGTGAACCAGTTAGTTTTTCAAATCAGAATCTGCTAGAGTAATAACTTACCATGTCACACATAAATCATTTGCTCATGGCGTGAGGGGAAATCAAGATCCCTGAGGCTGCAAAACTGGTAGTAATCTCTTAGCCAGCATTAAAGAAAACAGCAGTAAGTTTAAGGACATATTAGTCACATCCAAGAGATTCATGTTTCTATTGCTTCTATATTATTTAATTATGGCTATGTAGGAGTAATGTTTAGCAATTCAAATACTGATTTAATTAATAATTCTTTGACAGGCCTATTTTAGATTTAAACAAATCAGGGCACTCATCCATTAAATGGCTGATTTTATTGCCAAGCGCAAATATGCAGCAACATTGTGAGTTTTAACAACCTATAAGCAAAAAAATGTTTGCAACAAAAGGGCCTCAGGTAGTTGAATTAGGTATCACCTGGAAATCACATTGTTCTATTGCTACAAATGAAGCCAAAGTGATTGCTATGCATCAAAGGTTATAAACTGGGTATGTAAGGATGTACAACTTTCAGAAAGTTACAGGGAAAAAATATCAAAAAAAAAATCAGAGATATAGAGGGCTTTGGAAATAACAGGCCTAGGATCTTAAGTTTCAAATACTTAGTTGAAGGACAGGCTGTAGGGCAGTTTACTCCTATTTGTAGCTACCTGAAAAAGAAACATCATTCAGATGTGTTTGAACTATACAGTAATATGTTACACAAAGAATTAAATAAGTTAAATGACAGAGTTTTTGCCATTACCACATCAGATGCTAGCTAGCCTCAAAATCCTCTTCCCTCTGAACACAGCTTAAGAGAATTCAAGCATTCCATAGGTGGGGAGAGAGGAGAACAGTTAACTTGGACAACACTTACTTTCTTAATGAAACAATTCTTGCTTCCAAACTGGGACTCCTGAGGAATCTTCCTACTAGACACATTGGCAAGTATCTTTATTGCCTGGCACTATCAGCATAGGGAGCAATTCAAATCCAAATGCATCTCCATGAATTACAGGTCACTGCTAAAGTTGAGGCCTTTATAGCTTGATAAGTAACCATTTAAATAGTTTTTGTTTTAATTTTAGTCAGAAAACTGATTAAGTTGAGGGGGGTGGTTGCTTGGTTTGGTTTTTTAATGTGAAATGGAACTGTCTTAACTGTGGCTTGAGCAGAGGGAAGAGAGAAGGAAAGGAGTTTGCTCCCTTGCACCAGCTCGTCTAGAGAGATGCACAGTTACTGGTAGTGCTCCTGGAGCCCACGGGGTGTCCGGCTGTCCTCCACAACAGGGGAAGGTTTGCCTCTCTGCTCCACATTAGCATCTGACAGCAGAATTTGGGGAGTGCCTTTAATGAGCAAGGGACAACTGATTTTGCATTCTGACTAATCTCAAATTTACAAAGAATGCCTCCGCTCTACCTTGGTTTGCTACAGCTCCTCACCCCACAACGGCGTAAGGGCATCCTATGCATTAGTGCAGGTAGAAACATAACCATTTAGAGAGGCAGTTTAACTGAATTATTTTTTGCAGACCCAAAAATAAAACCAATCTGTTATTATGAACCTTTATTAAGCGGCTCACATTTCAGTATAAATCACACTAAAAAGATTTTTTAAAAAAGATATTTACACTACAGTGCTGACACATTTAAAATGAAAAAATTGGTATAAATAAGCTCTATGGAAAAGCCTGGAATTGTCAAAAAGAATTCTGGCTCATCTTACAAAAAATATATATGTTAAATGTCAGCTCTACTCTAAAACCTACAACTCAAAATTATTTAAAGACTTCTTTATGTTAAACCTGCAGTGTTTACAGTGCATCTGGCCCTAAGTGCTTTGATACTTCACAGTTATGGACAGGCACTGAGGAATGTTACAAAGCTACATAACTATTTTCTGTAACAGATGCGACGGCAAGTCACAAACTTGCCTCACAGAATTTATGAATCTTTACATTATTACATCATTAAGTTTAAAAAGGAATTTAAAACCATATATACAAACTTAGCACAAAAAATCATCCTCTCTTTGTCCATGCAGTTTTGGATATGATGAACCATGTTGTCTTGTATCATCTAGATGTACGTGACCTCCAGGACATAACTTGCCTTGTAAGTCCTTGTTGCCAGGTTCAAATTTAGAATCCATTTCCACCTTAAATGCCGTCAATTCAACGTGATCCAATCTAGTCTGAACGTTCTGGCCCCCGACATCATTAGGTGCCACTGTCTTTTCAGCCAGATCAACATTCATAGGTTCTTCTTTTATTCGGTGAGATGCAATAAGTTCATGTTTTACCGGCATAAATTCCTGCTGGAGATACTTCGTCTGCAGAGCATCCGAAAATTTGGTGTCTTCGGAGGTATTTTTGCTCGTCATACAAATTCTGCTGTCAGCCTGAAGTCCAACAACCGAAGACTTGGGGTCTGCAGAGGTCCCTGCTTCAACAGTACTTGTATTTTGAGAAAGTTCTTCCTCTGAATGATATAGCTTGAGCCGGATGTGCCAAGCTAAACTGCACACAGCTGAAACGGTTTTAAACTGGTGCACAACATTCCTTGGGATAAAATAAATGTCATTATCGAATAACTGAATTCTGGCATATCGAATGCCTTCCCTTCGCAGTTGATTAAGTTTTGCGTCATCAACCCACTGGACACACTGGAGAAAAAAAAAGGGGGGGAAAGGATGAAACCCCTGATTTAGGACTCAGAGGACACTTGACCAACAGTTCATAGCAGGCTTACCTGTGAGAGTGGAGGCTCATGCAAATCTAATTGCATTCGCTGAACTACCTCTAAGAAGTCTTCAGCATGAAAACAAATTACATCTTTGGTTATACGAGGCTGCTCAGACCTACAGAAGAATAAGAACTGCACAGTCAAAGGCTGAAACTAACATGCTACAGAGAATAATAAAGAAAATCTGCAAGCAAGAATAAAGCTAATGATAAACAAAAAATTCTAACGTAATCTGTATTTTGAAGAAAAAAAGGTTGACTAAAATGGATAATTCTCAAAAACAACCTCATTAAACTGGTTAAACGAATTTACCACAATTTCTTTACAAGTGGCAGTAAGAGCAGCAATGAAAGGTCAACAAAACTCACTATTTTTGCTTTTATTGACCTCTGCCTTGATGCTGACAGATGCCCCAGATACACTGGGCTTACTTTGTCAACACTCTAACATGATACACCCATCACACACCTCAAAGTATGCAGCAGTCTGACTAGTATTATGGCAAAACATTGCTTACTATCTTAGCCTCCAAACACCTTGTTCAGTTAGTAGTAAAGCTGAATCTACATTAAGCTGCCACAATGCTAGTAAGCAGCAAACATTGGCATCCTCCACAAAACATCCCTTAAAAATACATTCCTTTTTGTGCTTACTAGAGCGCTACAGAAAAGCAAAATCTGAATTAGGGTTTGTCTCCATATTCAAACTGTTAGAATTCAACTCTTGTTCCACAAGATCTCCCCCAAAGAAAAGCATAGCATTTATATAACTCCTCTAGAGACATTACCTAGAGTTAGCTAACAAAAGGCAAAGCCAGCAACAATCCTTACCACTGTCTGATCTAAAAGCCAAATTCTGTTCTTCAACATATATATATACACACAACTAAGCTCCATGTGTTTGGTTTTAAGGGATGTTCGGTTTCTAAAAGATTTTTTAAAAAAATGTGGTGATACAAAGATTTCATTTATCTAGGATAAAGCTCACGCTGGAATGGTTTTGCAAGAAAAAAATTATCAGCCGGAAAGAGCCTAATTGATGACTTTCCTCCTTCACCCTCTGCCGAGTCCTCCCAGGGCTGACAGGAGTGCAACACCTTCCCCGCAGATGGCTTGAGTAAGACTGGACCCAGTACTGAGCCCTGGGGCACACACCTAGCTACAGGCCTCCAACTAGACTCTGCGCTGTTTATCACATATATATAACTATATATATCGTGTTATTAACATTGTAAGAAGCAGGCAGTGATGTACAGTTTATTGGGCTTTTTAAACTGATGAGTCATGTTTATTTTATTTAGGTTATGACCTCAATAAAGCAAAAAATAACCAGTTTGAGGCTATTTGGGGTGGGAGGGTCCCAAATCAACCACTGAAAGTATGCTAGGGTGAATTTTCAGACCACATATTTTACTTTCAATTTTACAAAGTTTAAAATATGTGTCTCTATTTTGGTCTATGTTCTCCTGAAGTGAATTTAAGCACTGAAAGCAAAAAAGCTTACAGAAACATCTCTAATCGGTGGCATAAAAAAATTATTAGCTACATTAATCTACTTTTTATAATGCAGTTATGTTTTTTTTATGTTTTTAAAATACAGAGTTAAGCATCTGGAGTTAACAATATTTGTAAATGTAGATAATAATTAAAATAAATACAAAGAATATTTGCATACTAAAATAACTTCAATCCAAAGCAGTATTTTCACAGCAGTGTCTACTCTATGTTTTACTTATTATACAGGACAAAGTACAGTTGATGATTTTTTTTTTTTTTTAAGTCATTCCTTTTCTCAGCCCCTATATACATGTGCAACAGTAAGCATTATCAAATCTGTGCTACAATTCTATCACAAAACATGACATTCCTTTTGCAAACACAATAGAGAAAAATTATTGCCAGATTATTTTTAATTCTGCACTTGCAGATTTGACATTTAGCAAGCTTGGACATGATATTTTGTAAAACCTACAGTTTAGGGGGGTGTCCCTCCCTTCCCAAGCAAAATAGTAACAAGATAGTTCAGTTAGATGTCCAAAACCACATTAAATCCAAACAGAACTATAAGATGACTTCAGAAAAATCCATTTAAGTCCCTATTAGAGCACTGCTAGAATTGGTTTTGGCCATAATTTTCTTCCTTAACCTCATTCTTCAGAAGGGCTGGACTCTTTTTGCTGTAACATTTCAAAACAGATTCAAGACAACAGGTTTTACCATGAATATTTCTGACCTAATGCACGAAGTCTGGCAATATATAACAAATTCCTATGATCATATAGAAAAGCACCAACAACTTCATGCTCTGTAACACAAATTTGAAAGCTGCTTGCTGAAGCACGGGTCAGAGGGGTTTAATTTCGCCAACACCACCACCAGGAAGTGTCTTTTGCTGTCCCTGTAAAAACCAACTCAAATTTCCCACATAAAAATCTTCAAAGTTTACATAATTTAAAATTTCACTGGCATTTTTGAAGTTCTAAAGGACACTTGGTATCATCTACAAAAATGGCATTAAGTAATCAATGTGATCACGCCATCAGCATTTACCAGACTTCAATGCAGTGCAGTCTCTAAAATGTTTCTTAGCAATAGCCAGAGCTCTTCTACAATTTGTAAATATTCACAGAAATAAAAAAGATCACAATCCACTAGTTTTTACAAAACATCTCAAGTCAAGAGCCTATTATATTTGGGAAAGCAAAATTACTTTTTGTTCTTCTAAATACTGTGTTTTGTTTGCTCCTCTATCCCCAAAAGCTGCTTTTTGCCTTTCAACGGTGCTGTTCCTCTCTGTTCTGAAAGACACCAGTTATCGCACCTAACATGAACACTCATGCCAATCAACTACTAAATAAATTCCCGTATTTTTACTGCTATAGTGCCCTAATCAACCCTGGAATATCTCCAACTTTCAGTTTTGTTCAACTACTCAAATAGATTAAAAAACCCCCAAAAAACCACCAAAAACTCCACAGATTTTTCAACGTTTCCATGTATGTTGTTTCCTTTAAAATAAATCTACCCACAGCTTACAAATTATGGTAAAGCTAATATCTGAAAATATTTTAATGTGTTACATTAATGATGCTTCATTATCATAAGCCCTGATTAGTTCTCTTCATGTAAGTATAGTGAAGTGGCTTTTCAGTATTATACAAAAAAGCGGAAGGGGAAAGGAGAAAATCATTGAGGTCAAAAGAAGCTTTAAATACATCATTTTTATTGTGTTACGTATTTTCTTCCTCTACGTATGTTAGTCCCAAATTCCTTATTCTGCATTAGAAGTTACATTTCCAGTCCTCACACTGAAGTGAAACGCTGATAAGTTACTTTTTCCCCTCCCTCAAACTGAAGTAATTTCAAGTCTGTTGGGCAGTTTTGCCTTGTTCTGCCTATTTTCAAATCACTTTTTATCTATACAGTTTTTATTTTGACCAATTCCATTCATGTTTCCAAGTTCAAAAGGAGTTTTAATGGAGGTTGAATAGACACCCTTTTCCACAAGTTCCAACATATGGGAGATGATGGTTTAGATCTGAAAAGCAAGAAAGCTTATTTTTAGAATGTAAAAGAAAACATAATGATTTCCAAGGGAGGAGGATCTTGTTATGAAGGTATAGGGTGAGAATGGGAAGTTCCCATAGACATTTTGATTACTATCAATTTAAATTCCTATTAATTTCCACAGGCATGCAAGTTTGGAGGGTAGAGGGTTGTTTTTGTTTGGGGTTTTTGTTTGTTTGTTTGAGGTTGTTGGGTTGGGGTTGGGTTTTTTTTTTTTTTAACTTTCTTTGATAAAGCTTTGAGTCTGTCTCTCTCATATGTGCAAAGCGTAATTTAAAATAATCAGATCTACACAGTATCTCAGCTCTTGCCCTGCTACCACTGCTCACTCTTAACTCACTCCAGCTTCTCACAGAGCAAGTAGGAAGTTTAAGGCTCCAGCTATCATCAACCTGAAGAGGAAGTAAACTGCAAAACCTCAGAGCCCAAAATAAAAACACATTAACATCTGAACAATCCAGTTCTTCCCCAATGGCAATTATTCAATTTTCTATCTCAACGAACTCATGCACTGTAACACAAGTTACATAATTTCATCCAAAAGGGAATTCACTCTTCTGAATTTTAGACAAAGAGCAAAAGGTGTTTTTAGTGCTTACATATGCAAAGGTAACCTCCAAAACTAAGGTCATACTCCCAAACCAAGGTAAGAAGATCCTGAAAAATGCTTCTTCGATCTGGGCCAGGAAGCCCACATGATTAGAGGCTATTTTATTTGGCTAAAATATAAACAGCTTCAAACAAGATAAGTTTGTTTCCTGAATCTTGTATGGGAATTCGAAAGAGACACCAAAAGTAAATCACACAGCCTCCTCTGATCTACCATAAATAAATCAGTGTTGTAACAGCCATTATTTTCAAGTAGAAGCATAAAAATTCTGCTCTTCTCCAGACAACACAAAGAATTGCCAGAAGGTCTTCACGTGCACCTCTGAGGCAGAAACTCAGGTCAGTCCATATGCACTATTTAAAGCAAAACAAAGTGTAAAGCGTTTTTACATCTAACAATAAGCAACTCACTTGTACCTGTTAAACTGTCATTGCAAGGTACCTTTCTGGTTTCAACCACACAGCAAAACTGTACTCAATCTAGCAGAGGGCAGACAACACATCTACTGCACAGAGACAGGGAAAAAATTCCAGCATCTACTCAGTCTTCATTAAATCTCTAATACTAGATTAACCTATTCTGTGCTCCTTCTACCAATTATAAATAGAAATTCAGGCAAATATTTTTCAGACGCATAGGTGAATAAGGCAATCGGCACATACCACTCTCCACAGTGCACAGCCTTCAATACTCCCACAGCAGCTGTAGTCTGTCGTTCAAAACCTTGTCCTATGTGATCTGCATGGGCTCGTGTCCGGTCTTCAAATAGCATTTCACGGGGTTCACTGGTTCGAGGTAGGTACTGCAAGTTTTTTATTTCATTGGTTGTTCTGTAGAAGATAAACAATATTAGTGGTATAGAAATGTCTCTTAATTACCTAATTTCTACCCATAGCCAATAGGATTGCTTCTCTCTCTTCAGTGAGAACATATAGTCGAATGAGAAAAACAGTAACTTCGGACAAATTAAAAATGTAATCAGCTATGCAAGTTTTCTATGCTGTTTTATTGCAATAAAAAATAAAACAAAAAATAATTAAAAAATCACCACAACAGAGTCAGGGTCCTGAGTGCATTAAAAGGCCCTAAGGGCTGAGCAGCCTGACCTGCAGTCTCCACCCACAAACCCAGACAAAGAGCCCAGAGCTCTATTGAAGCTCAGGCCTAGGCCTTCAGTCCTGACTGTTTTCCAGCTGGCCTTTGTGCTGCTGATCACAACCCTTTGAGCATAGCAGTTAAGCCAGTTCTTGAACCACTTCACCGTCCATCAGTCTAGTTTGTCCTTCATTAATTTGTCTGTTAGGATGTTATGGGAGACAGGTGTCCAGTGTGGAAAGCCTTGCTAAATTCAAGATAAACACCACTCCAGCACTCCTCTCATCCTGTAAGTCAGTCATTTTGTTGTAGAATGCTATGAGGTGGATAAGGCATGACTTCCCCTTTTTAAGTCAATATTAGCTACTCCCAACGATCATCTTATCCCTCTTGTTTGAAATGGCATCCTTCCCAGGATGAAGGTGAGGCTGAGTCGCCTGCAGTTCCCCAGGTAATGCTTCTTATCCTTCTAAATGACTGGAGTGACATTTGCTTTCCTCCGGTCCTCAGGAACCTTTGCCAATTGCCATGACCTTTCAAAGGCAATCAAGAGTGGCCTTGCAATGATACTGGCCAGCTCCCACAGCACTTGTGGGTAGATCTTACCAGGTCCCATGGGCTTGCGTCTGTCTAATCTGTATGTCTAATATGTTCCTTAACCCAATTCTCCTCCATTGAAGGCAGGTAGTCCTTGCTCTAGACATTTCTACTGTCTCCAGGATCTGGCATTCCTGAAGAAAAATCTCACCAGTAAAGACTAAGGGCAAAGAAAGCACCGAGTATCTTGCCCTCTTCTGCGTCCTTTGTCTCCAGGATCTTTGCCCAATTCAGCAGACACCTTGCATTTTCCCTAGTCTTTCTTCTGCTGTCCATATGCCTGTAGAAGTCCTTCTTGTTGCCCTTCACAACACCTGCCAAATTCATCTCCAGATGGTCTTTGGCTTTAACTGTATCCCCTTCATGGTTGGATGGTGTCTCTATATTCCTTTTAAGGCACCTGACCCCACTTCCACTTCTTGTGTGCTCCCTTTTAATGTTTGAATTTCCATGGAATCACAGAATGGTTTGGAAGGGACCTCAAAGACCATCTAATTCTAACCCCCCTGCCATGGGCAGGGACACCCTCCACTAGACCAGGTTTTGAACAAGAAAACTCCAAAGACATCATTTGTCATGACGCATAATATTCAAGTTCTGCAGAGGACATCCCTAATTTTAAGCTGGTACTTACACACAGTACCACACCAAAGCGCAAAGATGTCATTTAATGTTGGAGGTGTGACCTTTCAGATGAGAGAGAAGCCCTTTTTCCTTGAGGTCTTTAAACATCCACTCACATTTAGGAACAGGGGTATTAATTCCAGTCTCCTGCCATACATCAGTAGTTGTATGCTTGTTCACATTTCCCTGCAGTTTTCACCTTAAATTCCTACTACAGCTCCAAAAAGGACCAGCACCTTACTTGGTCAGATAGTAAACAATTTAAAAAAAAAAATCACATCCTTACAAAACAAAACAACTTAAAATTGTATTTTCAGATGACGATTTACATAAATTTATACTAAAATATAGTATCAACCAGTAAAAGGTTTGGGATAAAATGAATTTGTAGAGAAAGAATACTAACCAGACATTTATCAAGCAAAATAATTGAACATACCTCTTCCTTTTGAAAGGTGACTTTGGCATGTCAGCCACAGGGATCATCTGTTCTCCTGGACGTACCCACATAATGGGACCATCATCACTGTCTTTACGACTCTCTAATTTTAAGCTAGAAAGTGTTCCCCATGGCAGTGTACACTAATGGGAAATACAAGCCACAATTTTGAAGGGAGTTACTTTAAAAACTTCTTGAAAGCAGCCTTTTTCTGTCATGATGAAAACATTTATTAGACCATTCAATTATCTAAGCAAGTATCACATACTCTCACTTTATTGTAACAGTACTAGACAGTATATTGTCCCCCTTCTCCCAACCCATTCCCTTCTGTCCTTACTTTTAAGAAGGGTGATTCTTCCAACATATCAAGGAATTCAGGGAAGTAATCCCCCACTTCCTCATCAACTGCTCCAACCAGGCTGATCTGTCTCATTGGGCCAGCTCTATACGTACCATGAGAGTATGTTCTTTTTACCTACAAGCAGAATACGACAGCAAAAGTTACACCGAGTCCACTACCGCTCAAAGTCTACATTCAATTTAATCTCTATGCTTATGTTTTCTGATTGATATTATAGTCTTCACTATACTTAAGAATATTATGAAGTCAATTACTATGAACTCAACACCAAAGACAGAAGTTAAAGATACATGACAAGTTGTATTTTATTTATTTTAAAGTCTGAAGATAAGACTGAGTAACTATTTATTGCCCTTCAGAAAGTAACATTCCAAAGTAGTACCTGTGAAAAACTATTAACATACGTTCTGCTCAATAACTAGTAAATAAGGATTCTTACCTGGATTACTCAAGTCTAGCTGAGTTTTTACCTTATTCCTGTAACAGGCAGAACCCTGAGTGACATCTAATTAAACTCTAAACATTTCCTCTGCTAATCATCCTCTCTAGTATGGCCTCTGTGCGAGCACATTAACTGGAGCTACTTATCGCAGTGACGACAAGGCTCATAAAGTTAGTACAGGAAGAGAGAGAATTCCTTAATTTTTGCTGTGCTGTACTAACACATCTTGTGATCTCTTAAAACTTTAAGGGCTGTAACATACACCTCATGAAAAATCTTTTATTTTGAACTGAACAGAAACACATACTGTTGTAAGGTGGTTTTTCTCCAATAATCTGATCTGTCATGTTACATCAACAAAATACTTAGGCATGAGATTGATGAGGATCACTTCCCCTTAAGCTTCCATCTCCTATTTAACAGGCTGAAAGACACAGTGGTATTACATGAAATATGACGAGATCAGAACAGAGGGAAGAACAGATGGATTACTGCACAAATCAAGTAAGGCTCTTGCACTGCATCCAGAGCAAGAAAAGGAAAAAAGGTGCAAGGAAAACAGTTAATGAACTACTGCTTAGCTATGGTCCTCACCCAAACAGACCATTAAAATTCCTAGTAATTATGGCAGTGCAGAGGAGAATTAGCAGCAGTTCCTGAAAACAGAACTAAATCATGGAATAACACCATGCCCTTCTGAGAAGCCAGACTGATGTAACCAGATGCATTCCAGAAGTGCAGAACCCAATACTCTTCTTCAGATCATCTCAGTCGTCATACACACCCAGGAAATGGAGGACTGACTAAAAGGAGGATTTTGCAAAATGTCTGAGCTAATGTAATGGCAAACCACCACAGCCTTACTGAAAAGAGCAGTACTGCTAGACAGCAGTATTCCCCTATTCCCCAAATCCTTAGTCATACATTCCTGTAGCTTTTCTGCACAGACAGCTGGTGATTTTGTGATATAACATCAGAAAACATTCATTTCTGCTGAATCTGCATCGGCTCAGTCCTCAGCTGTATCGACACTGGCACAAAGCATCAGGAGCGCACACAACTAAAGCATGGGGATGAGGAAGGGACATTCGCTTGTCATTATTAGCTTACTGGATAGACCAATTCCGAAGTACCATAAAACCACTTTCTGAAGCTACAGATAGTCATAAATCTGTTACTCACAGTTTATTGACAAACCTAACATGCAAAAGGATGTTTCTTCCACTGGCATAAGTAGCTTAGTATTCCACCGCTCCAGGCCAGTATATTAGGCTGCTCTTTTCATCCATACCCGATTAAATGGAATAATTTTTCTGCCTTTTCCCTTGCGTCCTTCTGCTACCACTGCAATTCTCCCAAGTAACAAGCAATAGGACAAGAAGAAATGGCCTCAAGATGTGCCAGGGGAGGTTTAGATTGGATATGAGGAAAAATTTCTTCATCAAAAGAAACTGGAACAGCAATTCCCATTAGAACAGGCTGCCTAGGGAAGTGGCTGAGTCACCATCCCTGGAGATACTTAAAAGACGTGTAGATGTGGTGCTTAGGGACATGGTTTAGTGGTGGCCTTGGCAGTGCCAGGTTATGGTTGGACTCAATGATCTTAAAGGTCTTTTTCAACCTAAATGACTCTATAATTCTATGATTCATATAGCATATGATAAACTAGCTACAGAACTACTTTAAGTGAAAACTGCAACTTCCCAAAAAATAACTGACTGAAGTTAGGAGAGGCTGTGAAGCTTTCAGCTGATCAAATCACCTGTCTGGCTTATGTACCACTAAGTATTGGCAGCGAAGCATAAAGTCAGCAAAGTGTTTAAGTGCAACATAATCCTTGCTTAAGGTAGACCAAGTAAGAAGTTTCTTATATTTGAAAGTTAAAGCTGATCAATGCAACTTTTTAGAGCGTTATTTGTCCACTCCAATTCACTCCTAGCTCTCCTGATAAATTATGTTCCCCTCATTCACCAGGTAGAAAAGATCCCTTTTCAAGATCCAGCCTAGGAGAGGTAAAATACCAAAAATAACGCTAAGATCATGTCAAAGTTACAAACATTTGAGCAGTTTCTTCTGGGACCATACTCAGAGTTGAATCATTGCAAATATACAGAACGAAATGTTTGAGCGTTTAAGAACTCTGTGGTGGGTTAACCCCAGGCAGAAGCTAAGTACCTCACAGCCCCTTGCTCACTCACACACCCCGCAATGGCAAGAGACATGGGAGAGAAAAGGAGAAACAAGGAAACACATGGGTCCAGATGAAGACAGCTTACTTAGTGAAGAAAAGAGGAAAAAACGCCAAGAGATGTTTTTCACCACTCACTACCTCCCACAAGCAGATCGATGCCCAGTCAGTCTCCGAGCAATAGCTACCTTCCAGACCACCACACACACTCTTCTGCCCTACTCAGTTGTTCATTGCTTTTTTTTTTTTTTATTATTATTATTTTATGTTATATGGCATGGAATACCCCTGCAGCCAATCTAGGCCAGCTGTCCCAGTCATGTCCCCTCCCAACTTCTTGCCCACCCCAGCCTACTCACAGGGGGTCCAGAATGGAGAAAAACAGAAAGCCTTGACACTGTGCAAGTGCTACTGAGCAACAGCCAACACACCAGTGTGTTATCAACAGCATTAGTCAAAAATCCAAAACACAGCCCCGTAACAGGCTATTAAGAAGAAAGTTCACTCTAACCCATCCAGACTCAGTATAAACAGAAAATAAATCCATGCTGGTGATGAAGGGGGAAGATCTGCTCTCTCTTTCCCCCTTCTCTCCTGCTAGCATTAGGTATTCCGAAGGTGGACAGGGAGCCACCTTAGGGAACTCATCTGATTTTAATCCACAAGTTACCTGAAGAATTTAGTTACTTATTTTAGAAAATTCTATAAATAAGAATTAAATAAAGTCATAGGCCATAACACCTGGCCAGAAAGAACAAGAGGGAATCTGGAAGAGGAGGCAGCTGTTGGCAATGAAAAGTGACTCCTATCTCATCTCTTCCATGGACTGGGTTATAGCATCCTAAACATCAGACTCAGGTCAGGGGTCGCTATTTAAATGACACTATCTTAGATTATGCTAAAGAATTAGAAAAACATGTATAAAAAGGTGAGGTCATTCTCAGAGGGAAGAACTAGCTAGCAAACAAAATTAATTTACACTCACTCCAAAACTTGACTGCTACTAAGTAATAGTGTGAAAACACCAAAAACCTTCCATTGATGTTTGACCACTGACAAAAGCAGTTAATTCTCTTGAAGACAAGAACAAAAATGAATACAATCTATGGCATAGATACAGATAGATAACAGCAACATTTTCCTTTCCTTTTACTGTCAGTAAACTTTGGCTAATGTGTTCATAGGAAGATAAAAAGATTCCTCTATATATTTCTAAATTCATAAAAACAATGCTGATGTGCTAAAACAACTATTTCTTCCATCAAATTCTATACATTAAATTATGCATTGACTACAAACCAATTATCGTACACCTTTATAATGTAATCTTCCTGAATGTAATATTACAGGTTACAGTGTGACTGTGTTTTTAGAATGCTACAAATTTGCTCAAATAAATAGCTGGAACTATATATAAAAGAAGGAATCAATAACATACAGTTCTTCTAGCACACAGTCAACATGATCAGAATCAATATACATACACCTAAAAAAATCACCAATTAAATGCAGTATAATACAATGGACAGGTAAAATAGACAGAAACATGCAACTGAATAAATACGACATAGCCTAACTTCTTTCTTCTCATGTATCTTAAATTTGAAGTATGCCATCTAAAAACACACAAAAGGAGACTGTGTCATTCTCTTGCATCAAGGTAATGGAAAATTATGACAGTAAACCCACCACTGAATTCAGAATTAGTAAAACTTGAGAATTATCTGCTTCTGTGACTAGTATGGCATCTACTGATTTTTTAGTGTAACTTAACTTACCAAGTTTTAAGTAAGGAGTTCTAAATAACAAATATTTTGGCATAAACACCTTGGTGTTTAAAAGAATCTGAAGACTAAATCCGAAAAAAATATATATAATACTGACAACAACATATTTGAGCATTATCATCCTACAAATAGGAAACACTTCAGACACTGTATGTTAAAGATGTTTCTGCTTTCTCTTTGAAAAAGACAGACGCTGGAAGGAACAGCCCAGAGAAACCAAGCATTTCAAGAGATTATTTTTAAAAATGTAAACTGGGGCAAGTCACAACTGAATTCCTATTTTTAATATAGCAGGGTGGGGTTTTTTCAGTTGAAGTTCTCACATTTTCCTGCAATAATTTTAAAGGTTTAAATTTCTTTCAGATTTTCAGCTTTAAAATCAGGAAATCTGGAAAAGCTGTCCTCAGAGCAAAAAAATAATCCAACCCACTGAACCCAAAATAATTTCAAGAAACTCACAAAGAAATCCCCAAAGACCAACAAAAAACAACAAAAACATTGTAATCACCATCAAAATATGCTGGGAGATCAGAGAGAATAGTGAGTTTCCATTTCACTACAGAAGCACACAAGCAATGCACATACCCATTGGTATCTTAGAACTGAAAACATCCAGCTTCGCATTCACTGTTATTCCTCTATCATCTCAAATGCGATAGTCATGAAGAGGCAATGTAGCATTCTTTCTTATTCAGTACATTTTGAAAAAGTGCCCAAAAGGGTTTCTGTTCCTTGCCAACTCTTTTCAAATCCTTAAGTGCTTATGTATATTTTCAGTTCCAAATGGGAACCGATACTGAAGCCTAAAAAATTTCACTGAACAAATATTCATCAGAATTGCACTGAGTTTAAAAATACTTGCAAATCTACTTGGCTGCTTTTTACTTTTAAGTCACCTGTGCTTCATACTACTTTTTCTTTTCTCTCTTTTTTTTTTTTTAAGTCACAGTTCTGATATCAGAATAAGATACCCTTGACAGTTCTAGCATTACTCAAAGGTAATCCATTATCATTAAAACTTTACTTTCAACAAATGTATTTCCAAATTGGAAGTTTCTGGAAAGGCAATTCCAAGATTTTTACTGTAGTGTAGTTCCACCAGTGTCCTTTTACCACTGCAGTTTGTTTATCACTTCGCATGTTTCACCTTACAGCTGAAATCCTCAAACAATAGGATGGATGGACAGACATTTTTAAAAGCAAGATGACATATTATTCAGAGTTTTGGTGACAAAAAAAAAAAAAACAGTGAAGCAGCCAATAAAGAATTGCAAAAAATAATTTAAGAATAGCATCAATTAGATACCTTCATGGCAAATGATCTTGTGAAAGCAAAATAGCTATTATGCTCTTTTAACTCAGTAAGATCTATGACAAGGTTCAGTCTCAGATCCTGTTCAAGCTGCCAGTACAAACCTCTAGGGTTTAGGTTTGGGTTTTGTTAATACAGAATATGTGATCAAAAAGAACAACATACAACTGTTGTTTCATATTTATTGGTGGAAGCAATCTGGAAAGGTAACTATTTTCTAAGTGGAAAACAAATAAGCATGTGTTGCAGATTTCTAAATGTCATTCCATGTGAACTGATTCTTTGTTCAATGGTATTCAATAAGTGAAAACTTTTTTTTTGCTTAGAAGACAATAGGCTGCCATTGTCTATCAAAATGTCTCTTACAGTCTTATGGATTATTTGATAAAAAAGGATGGGCCAATATATATGCTTTAACAGAGCTACAATTCATTTTACATCATCCAGAATTTAAAAAAAGAAAGAGAAAAGAGGGTATACTTTGGGGAACTTGCATAACAGCAAGCAGTTGCTAAAAGCTGTTAGAACTTTTTTAATAACTAACCATTCAAAAAGCTTAAGAGGAAGGAGCAAATTCTATTGAAAGCAAAATTCTACTGAAAGCTACTGAAACACAACTGAAGAGACCTATAGTTCCCATAGAAACTTTTTTTCCTGAACACAGCAAAATAACACTGTACAAATCTTTAGTAATAAGAAAATGAAACACTAACCAATTATTTCAGATTTTCTTTAATGAAAAATATTTTCAGCGATTCCCCACAAATACTATAAGTATTTTCAAGCAGGATTTCACAAATGAGAAAAGGAGTAAACAGCAAAAACCCTCCTGCAAAAGATAAACTTTTTAGAGCTGAACGAGGAGGACAGCAACAAGAAAACATGAAAATGGTCTAAAAGAAAACTGGAATAAAGAACTCTGTGTCCAGAACTTTAAGAAGTGAGGACAACCACTCATTTGAAAAGTCACAACACAAACACAAACTATCATTACTATTGCATTTCCTCCTCTAAAATATTTATGCTATTCTTTATACTATCTGGATATCCAGTGTCCACATCAGTTAACACAGGCAACATGGAATAAGTTACTTCAGACTGGGAAAAAACTCAACAACAATTATTTCTCTGAAGGTGTAGATTGCCTGCTGTTATGGAATGGGGCTGATTGCATAGTCCCACACTCATCCTTGAGCTACCTCTGGCATAGTAAACTAATATAATTTGCTAACTCAGTAATAAAACCAATCACTCAGGAGTAGGTTTAAGTTTTCTGTTGGATTAACAAAAAATTACCTCACCAGCTTGAGAAGCACCACAGCTTGGCGCAAGAACACGTAACTGGGAGGAAAGAAGCAAGGAGGATGTTCCCTTTTAGCAGCAAGAAGTGGCTCTGATTATTTGTCTACTTGCACACTAAGCAGTGTAAAATAAGAGTGACTTTTCCTAAACTGAACAGGCTGAATAATGAGTATCCTAACATACCCTACAATACAAAGGCAGTAAGCTAAAAGAAATAAAGCTTTAATAAATCAATGAGAACTCAAAAATACAAAACTGACTCTTCAAAGCTGGAAGAGGATAAGCATACCATCTTAAAGAAAGAGGTGTCAAGAGAAGCAAGACACAGAGTTAAGAGACCATTTAGCCTAGTTTCAACTTCCAGAAAAGACAGCTAGCTAGATACTCCCATCTTAACTACCTAGAAAATACAATGGTAAAAAGCTAATAAACATGGACATGTCAAAAAAACTGAAACAAGCAAGTCTAACTTCTCTATGATATGATAATCTTTTTCAGAGGACCAGTACACACCTTGACATTTGACATTTGCATTATGTTCTCAAATCTACTACAGAAACATCGTCTAGTAAAAGCAAACTGGGCAGTTTTGTCTGTGTTCCCAGAACTATCAATATAAAAGGACTAATTTTGTGGCATGCAGCAAGGATCTTTCTTTTGAACACAACATATGCTTATGAAACACAAAGCAGTAAGCCTACTACAGGAAAGGATCAAAACTAACAAGACCTTTGATAAACTGGAGATCTGAATACACACAATATAATTCAATTTGAATAAAAGCAAAGAACTGCACTCATATATATATAATTAACTGCATAAACATGAAAAGAGGAGTGACTCACTTAGCAGGAGCTGCTGCTACAGCAAATCAAACTGCTGTGAAAAAGCCAGGAATAGATAACAAAGAACAATAATTTGCAAGACACTTGAAGCAATCTTCTCATACTCCTGACAACAATACAGACGCTGTCTGTTTTCAGTACTGTATTTTATGAAAAATAAGGATAACTGAAGAGAGAATAAGGGGAGAGCAATAAGACCAATAGTGATATAACATGTAGTGGTAGACCGAAATAACTCCTATTACTTAATCGGGGAGGCGGCCAGGCAGGATAAAAGGAGCTGTTAAGCAACCTTCAAATACAGAAAACACTGAAAGGCATAAACTGTTTGCCTTGTCCACTAAAGACCAAAATAAAAGGACTGGCAGAAGGATTAAGATAAGAGGACAAATAAGAAAAAATATTTTTCCAACAGACTTCTTTGGGAAGCATGGAATCACCTAGAGATCTCCAGCAAACACATCAGACAAGCACTTGTCAGATATGGCTAAAAAATAGTCACTCGTCTTGAAGCACAGAAATTGTTGGGTATTGCTGAACATTTTACTTCACCTGTACTAAGAAGCTGCCTCTGAAACAAGATTGAAGCACAGTAAAAATCAATCCGCTAAGCATTGTTATGGTTAAACATGAAGTGTGTGCTTTGGGGTTTCAGGAAGGCAATAAAAATTTACACTTGCCCAGCATGAGAACACAGCAATGGGTTCAAAATACTAGAGGCTTCAATAGCACTAAATAGCTTAACTGAAGTGATGTAAGCTGCAACTAGGTGGCAAAAACTGATTATTTACATTCTCTGAAATCCTCCTAAGAGCCTGACAAGTAAGAATCACAGCTATCCGGTAACTGATGCAGCTGTTGCCATCTACACTAAGGATGGAGCCCAGGTATGTACCTACAACAGACAGTTTTCTACCACCTGAAAGAATGACTTACGGGTGACAAGGATATCCAGACTAACTCCATTTTGCCCAATTACAGAAACAGTCTAAGCCTTACAGACAGTTCACAGAAACAGAGCTGTTCCACTAACCTAAAAAATTTGAAGAATTAAGGAGTACTTAAATGTAGGTCAAAGCTAGGTGATTAAAAACTCCCCAGTTCCTCTCTGCCCAAAATTTAAAAGCTAATTCTGAGGAGACAGAACCAGTTCCAAAACAAACTCCTGTCTCCTGTGTCTGCTCTAACTATTCCTACAAACTTCTAATATCCTAACAAATGAAATTATTACTTCTCACACAGGTATACTGGGAAGCTGAGAGGAGTTCATTTTCAACCCTACAATTGTGAAAACTAAGTAGATTACTCAAGAGATGCGGACTTTCCAGACAGACTAAGGAGGACTTCAACAGTTTTGACGTCATCAACAAAATTTACTGTGGAATCTGCCTCTTACCACAGAATTCAGTGACTTGAAAATATGCATTGCTTAAAACCAAAAAAACCTAATCTGTCACAAAACAGAAGGTGGAAGTTTATGGAGTAGTACTGAAAGAATCAACTTGAGAAATAAAAATTCTGATAAAATACGCCACAACACTTTCCATTTCATGTTTAGCTCATGCCTCCTTTTTATTTTTTTTTTTATGCTTTTTTAGATCTTGTTGGAGTGAGCCCAGAGGAGGCCACAAAGATGATCAGAAGGCTGGAGCACCTCTCCTGTGAGGACAGGCTGAGAGAGTTAGGCTTGTTCAGCCTGGAGAAGAGAAGGCTGCTTAGAGCAGGGGCCTACAGGAAAGCTGGAGAGGGACTTTATACAAGGGCATGGAGTGACAGGACAAGGGGTAATGGCTTTAAGCTGAAGGAGGGTCGATTTAGATTAGATATTAGGAAGAAATTCTTGACTGTGAGGGTGGTGAGGCACTGGAACAGGTTGCCCAGAGAAGCTGTGGATGCCCCCTCCCTGGAAGTGTTCAAGCCCAGGTTGGATGGGGCTTTGGGCAACCTGGTCTAGTGGAGGGTGTCCCTGCCCATGGCAGGGGGGTTGGAACTAGATGATCTTTGAGGTCCCTTCCAACCCAAACCATTCTATGATTCTATGATCTTTATAAATACTTATGTTTGTCAGACTGATAACGTGTGCCACAATGGGTTCTCAGAAACAACCAAAGAACTTCATGTACTAAAGTAAGCCTCATTTCAGTGTTTTAGGTAAAATTAGCAAAACAATACCCAAGTTTCTTAAGGCTAAAGGTTGAGATAGTTTTATCAAGTCTGCTTTGAGTATCTAAGTTCCTCCTTAAACATCAGAAAACCGACTCACCTCTCAACTGAAGTTACACAAAAACTGCTAGACATTGCTCAGGCAGCTCAGGACATCAGGGAACAGAGCAGCACAGAGCTTTTGCAATGTAGGAACAGAAAACTAAATTTAAAATCTCATTGAAATGTACTGCAATTGCACACTGGAATCCCTTTAAGATTCACAGAGAACTCAATGAGACAGGAGAATATTATCAATCTGCATAAAATGTTTAGTACCTTTTATAAAGGTAGGTAGAGGCAGAAAACTGAAATAGGTAACTATTGAATTGGAAATTTACACACACAGAGGGAAAAAAATTACAGCTGAAAGTTAAAACCCACAAAATTCACAACTCTGATTCAAGAAGGTCCTATCATATCCCTGGAGAATGAGCACTCTGACACAGTATCACTATGACTACTGGACTCTCATACTCCTTCCTAGACATCTTTGATACTGGTCCCAGTCAGAAAGGAGAATACTAAGCTAACAAAACCTTTCAAATGTAGCAGATGACCTGAGTAAGACAAAATAAGCAGCCAGAAAAAGACCAAAAATAATTAAATAAGGGAAAATACAATAAATAGCTAGGCAATCAAGATACTGACTTAAATATTCCAGGAAACAGCAATGCTGCACAGAGGACAACTAAGTTTGGTGTATGCCTTTATACATTATTTATATACAGTATATCCTTTACATTAGCAAAAATACAAGGAGCCAAGCAACTAAACTCTGACAAGTGATAAAATGCTACAAAAAACAACTGAAAAACTGAGAGAAAACAAAGCAAAAGAAGATACCAGAACTAAACCTCCAGCCAAGTAAAATATGGATGAGAAGACAGACTGTGAAGTTGACTAGCTGAATGCTGTAATAGTTTGGCTTCTTTCATCTACTACATTCTCTCTCTGTTCCTCCTTTACTTACAGAAAAATGGGAAATTATGATCTCAAAACAAATGACCACAGAACTGATTTAACCATGGATATGAATGATATCATTGTAATACCAAGTTAATCCATCCTTTCAGTAAAATAATTCCATTATAATTCACAAAAATAACATTTTGGCTTTTCTTAACTATTTATTTAGGGCAGATACTAGCACACAGCTATGCTTGCATTAACGCTCCCCAAAACAAACTAGACTTAAAGAACATACTTAGGACAGATCCAGCTTGCTTTTTTTTTTTTTAAACACAAAATGACCTAAGAGCAGCTCTAGGTAGCTGCCCATAATATATTCTGTGATTTTTACTCTTAAAGTTATGACTCAGTTTACAAACTGAAAAAATTAGTGAATATATTTCATAGACTATTCATATTCCATGGCAGTGAATATTTTCTTAATGAGCACTGCAAATGTTCTCTTGCAGCAACATTTCAGTTCCCCATATCCTTGTGGATAAGAGACACCTGAAATTTGTGAATAAATGCAATAGTGTTCCATGCAAACATTTATGTAGTCAAAGAAAACAAAAGCGTGTTTTTCATCAAAAAGATGACAACATAACTTACACTTGAACTCATCATAATTGTCTAAAAAGAGAAGACTAAAATAGCTTAGAGGTGTTCCATACAACATCTGAATTCACAAATAGGGAGTTAAACAGGCAATTGGGAGCTGAAGTTGATATTATGAAAAACAGCATTGAGTTTCTTCAGAAATTGTTTCAGAGTATCTGTATGGGCTTTACATAACACCTTCATCACCAAGGTCAGAAGATTTTTTCCATGAACTTACAAGACCTGAAATATTAATAATTTATATGCAACAATAATGAATCTTCTACAGCAAGTTAATAGATATCAGAGGCAATGTTTAATCATTAGCAGTTGTTAAGAGAGCGTACAGTCATTTCTCTCAGAAAATTTTAAAACAAGATTCAAAAGCCATCTGCCGTTTTGCTACGCAACTTAACAGCTTTCAAGAGAATACAACTAACTGGGGGGAAATGTGATGGGGTAAGTATCAAATTAGTAGCTACATTAACCGCAATTAAGTTCTCCTTTAATAATGGATTTAGAAGCCTGAAACTACAAATGAAACTGATTAACTGTGCCCTATGCAGGTTTTATGTATAAGATTGTTCTACTGTATTAAAGCATTTCAGTTTTATGAAGACATTCATACCGATAAACTACAGTTCAGACACCCAGGTAGTCGCAGCTAAATCATTTTAACCCTCCAAGACTCAAGCTTAAGCTTCAGCCACAGAAACAAATCCAAAAGAAATCTACACACACATGCATGCAAACAGTTCCCCGCTCCCATAAAATCCAACTTTGTCTCAGTTAACAGGCTCCTTACTTTAATATTGCAGAACTAACTTAAAGAATTCCCTTATTTCTTGTCTTCTGTCATCCACAGAGCCCAGCTAATAGTAACTGTAGTTTAAAAAAAAAAAAAACCATTCACAGTTGTTTTGAAACCATTATATGACTTTAGAAAGTAAAATGTATAACCTCTTACCTGAGCATGAAAATTTGACATAGTCGTTGTCTCTATATCTTTCTTTCCCAAAATCTCCATTTTCACTGGTGAATTGGGAAAATTAAATGAAAAGTAGTCTAAAAAGTCAGGTAAATAAGTAGCTGCCCCATGAACAATACCCATTACATAGTAAGCTGCACAGTTTTCATTTTCACTAAAAACCAGACCCACAAACTCTTCTGCAAATCTCTCCATCTCCACAGGAGATAAGTGGGAGAGTTCATTACTGTAGGCATGGATAACTGATGCACCTCCGTTAGGCTGGTGCTCAATATGAATCAGCTGTTTGAACTCCAATGTGTCCAACCTTTTGAGTTTATTTTGAACCCGTGGCTCCTTTAACGAGACAAATGGAAACTCACTGTTCTCTGGTATCTTGGACTCACAGTCCTTCTTGGGATCCAAATTTTTCCCATTGAAATCCTTAAGATGATCATCTATGATGCCTTTGGCTTCCTGATCCTCAATATCAGAAACCAATCCTGAGCAGATGGTCTGAATGGATTTGCTGTACATTTTTGGACGCTTCCTCTTCTCATTCTCTTTATGTTTCTTTTTCTTTTTCTTCTTAACTTTTTTAATCTGTAGCTCTTCTGCATTCATTTTTGGTTTCTCTTTCCCACCTGTTGAGAGGAAAAAAGATCTCTTAAGTATCTTCATACACAAAATATGTATTTAAAGATCAGGATTCAAAGTTACCAAAACCCTCATCATGGCACACAAAGATCAGAGACCAATACCAAGGATCACAATGTGTATCTTACTGAAAATGAGTAGAGACACTTGCCATGTTCACACTTTGACTGACAAATAAGCTGGAGGGGGAGGAGGAAATCACAGAAAAACCCCAAACAAACAAGTTTCCCAAGGCTGCATTCATGATGAATCACAATCCTTGATTATATCTTCTAACAGGTCATCAGTAATTACTATGCCAGAAAGTTCAGAGACATTATATGACAGCTGTCAAGCATTGCCAAACAAGGGGTTTACAAATGGTCAATGAATATCAACCATCATCAGCAAGCTGTTCACAAGATCCCACTGCCAGAACCTACCTTGTCAGATGACTTTACATTGCCTTTCTTCCAGAACCAAATACACTTTGTTGAAATACATACAGATACATCTAAAAACTGATCCCATACTTCTTAACATAATAACAATTTAAACCAAACAAAAGAAAAAAACCACCAACCACCAAAACCCAAACCCTCACAAAATAGAAACTAGCTCAAGTTTATATAATATGCAAGCTGAACTGAAAACAGACTGTTAAGGCCTAAAGCCAAAAGTACTCATTTGGGGATACCATGTTCAAGTGATTCGCAAGGTAAACATTCTCCCTTGTTTTAAAGTGCTTTTCTTCAAGTACTTTTGGTTGGGTTTTCTTCCAAGTAATAAACACAGTAGCCAAAAGATCTATCACTACAGTGCCCTAAAGTCTAGCAGTTGAAATCATTTCACGATTTGATAAATCAAATTACTGGGCATGTTACAGCGCAAAATTACATTCACAACAAGTAATTCAAAATTAGCAGGTTCAGACACAGAAGTTTAGTTTAGTCTTGCAATGAAATATACAATTTCTAAGTAATCTCAAATTTAGAAGAGTTAGCCAGTCTCTACTACTATGCTGTTGTAGACTTTTCAGCTTCCAATCCTCAGCCTAAGTAATTCAGAAGAGTCCTCAAAAAAAAAAAATCAAAACTGTTGGTGCGTGGAATCACACATTCTTGCTGATAATTAAGAGGTTTGGATATTGAAGGTGCAGAGGTACTGGAAAGGAGAACAAGCAATTAAGACACTTGCCTCTGAGCCTCCTGAGGTTTGTGACAGCGACTACAATCATCAGATTTCTGAAGCCAATGCAGGCAAGCTAGTTGTCTCTCTAGCTTCTATTTTCTCATCTTGTGGGGGAAAGAAGTGCCCTGAGGTCACTCTTTTCTTACTTAGCCCAAACAAGGAAGTGGGCTCTATGATTTCTTAAACCAATCCACACAGTTAAGAGCTACAAAGACTCCCTTCACTTGAAATCAGATTTAACATACCATACACCATGAGCACAATTTCATTTTTAGCTAACCAAGTTCAACTGCCAAAAGGTAAAGTATAGTCATGAAAAACTGTCCTTTCATTAAGCTAAATTTAATGTAAAACCAGCATGGGCCTCTACAACAGGACTACTTCATCTGATAGATGCTATAGTCACCACTACTTTGTTAACATCTTCTTTCTGCCACAAGAGCCTTTATATCTAGCAGGCACAGAAAGACCAGAATGAGCAGCAACACATATACAAACAACTACCTCAACCTTAGATGAGTTCTGAAAATAGTTCACTGAGGGTGCTAAGGTACTTCAGTGAAATGTCATCACCTGAGAAAAATCACCTACTGCTCACATTATGGAATATTGTAATAATGGTGTCATTACAGCATCAGTTCCATTCAGGGGGAAATAAAAACAAAGAAATGGTTTGTGACAGTGGGAAGTTCCGTATTATAGGCTTAGAAATCTCAGAATGGACTACAGGTTTCCCCACACACACACCACCTCCTGCCTGCAGGACTACACAACGAGAGCATCCAAGAGTCTACAGGTTATTTCAAACTCTTAAAAATGCTTTAACTTACCATTTTAAAATTGTTTCACTCTAAACATGGAAATTCGTTACTATACTGATGGATATCAAAGTTGTCAAACATTTCCAGATATTATATTAGTTTGAACATAGAAAATATGGAATTATAGCAGTGAATGCTGCAGCAAGGTGGCAAGCAGGGATTATTACCTGTCAACCCACTTCACTTGTCCTCAAATAGAGCTCAGATTTTTATAGGGACCAGTTGCTCAGATCTGGGACTTCATGTATGGCAGGGAAAGGATGGAAATTTATATTTGCTGGGGTACAATCAGCAGTAATATAACTGGCAACATAATACAACAACTTCTAAGTTTAAAATAAGAAGCATTTGCTATGGCAAGAGCCATACTGCGTGCTCATACTTTGGCTTGCCTATAATCACTAAACAAAACCTTAAAAAGACTGAAGATCCGTACCTATTACTAGTTGAAAAGTAAAGTACTTACATAGGAGATAGGCATGACTATCTGCAAAACTACCTCAAAATTGTTGACTTCTGTTTCTACAGCACAAGAAGATTATCTGATTTCCTCTTTCAATCTGTCCCATTCCCCAACTTTGATTACATCTTCCGAGAAGTTTTACTGACTAACCATCAGTTTCATTTGACAACTCCTATAGTATGTGGTGGCTGGTATTTAATTCATCACTTAATGTATTTCACAGATGCAGTTATATAAAAAAAAAAGTTTAAAAAAATCCACTTTTAAGGTTACAAAACTACTAAACTACAAAACAGGCTTCCTAGAGACATGGTTGATGCCTCAAGCCCATTGGTGTTCAAGAGGCATTTGGACAAGGGCCTTAACTTTTGGCCAGCCCTGAATTGGTCAAGCAGTTGGACTAGATAATGGTTGTAGCTCCCTTCCAACTGAAATAGTCTAATCATCAGTAAACAGCACTCAAAAGAGCAGATCCACGGTCTCAAAAGCAGTTAAGACAGAACCAACAAAAAACCCCAATGTAAACCAACAAAAAACCCCAATGTAACATACACAATTACAATCAGATAGACAGAATGTACATCAGTGTCAACTTATGTGAAATCCACATAAAAGTATCCAAAAAGGTTTGCATTCAAAACCATTTGTAAGAAAATGTTTTAGTTAACTTCGTATACACCTCCATAAGTACTCAAAACCTCAACAGGTATTACACTAAGACATTTTTAAAGTGAAGAACAATTAGCATTCTCTATGTTTGTCTTCACACCATCTCCACGAAACCTTCAGAAGAGGGGAAAAAAAACAGTCTTAACCACAGGATAAAAATAATTCTTTTTCTGGTATCTAACACAGTCCTTCTTCTAGCTTGAAAAGACATTTTCTCTTCAGCTCTAAATACAAATATTTTAATAATATAGACTTTTTACTTTTGATTACAGACTACAAGGATGATGCTATTTACATATGTATCAAGTATTAAAGTTCATCAGTACACACTTTCATAGATCATGAGAAGTTGCAAAAATGGTGCACACAATTTGATACCAACTAAATAGTTGCTATCTCATCTCTGAACACAACTCTCTTCTCTTCCACAGAGCTTTTTGGATCTCTCTATACCAAAAAGGATAGAACTAAGGCCATTTTTAGTTCTGAAACACCTGGAAACCAGGAGAGCAATAACCACTGAAGGAACAAAAGGCTGTATAACAAAAAAAACCTACCAGAAGATCTATGATGGGAAGTAGCAGAGACCCCTGAACTCCTACTTGCAACTGGGAAGAAAGAAAAATCAAAGTGGGGAGTCTCTGTCCCTGGGAGACAAAATATGAATCCCTTCAAAGGTCTGAAGCTACTGATGCCACTGGAGAGGAAAAAAGCCTTAAAACATGGAAGTCAGAGAAGAAAGGGGATTCCAAGTGGGATTTTTTTCAAAACTTTACTAGAATTAAAGGGGTTTTTATTTTTTTTTTAAAGTTCCATACTAACAAGAGTAAGACTTAATTCTCTAAAAGCACTTCAAGCAGAAATTGAAAGATAATATGGCTTCAAAAAATGATTTGTTGTTTTGAGCCTTTTTCAAATTCACAAAAGCTTATGTTACTGCATACACAAGACAAATTCTGTCAAGAACACTACTTCATTTTCACACTGGCAGCAAGTGACATACTTAAGAAAAATTATTTTTAGATACTTTAGACATTATTTTGTAGAGAAAATTATATTTACATTATAACATTAAACTGAATACTGAAAGACTGGAAAAACGTCAAATTCATAATTTGTTCGGCCTTCAAATGCGGATATCAGCTGAGCAATCTAAGATCTCATTGCCACAGATGGATAGAGTCCAACTGCCTGCTCTCCTCCACCACTGCTCTCGGCACACAGTCCTACACCATTTCTGGTACTGACTGATGCTCATCTGATTGCACAGTAAATTGATTTAACTTAATGGCTCAGCAGAAAACTACTCACTTGGCTGCTAGATTTGTGAACAGAATTGGTTCACAGCATTGTCACGCAGAAACTAGAGCATTCAGACCACCAACAGCAGCACCAAACCACTTGATCTGCTTAGCTACTCTGCCCACCACACCTTCATCTGTCCACCCTGAACACTGAACAAGGCTGTATTTTTTTTTGGGGGGGGGGATTTCCCCTCTCCCCCCACCCCAACACTACCTTAACACAATTCTATAATTCTACAATTCTATGACACAGGAACAAGTTCCTAGCAAACCTAAATAGAAAGTTTCCTAGCCCAAAATTGTGAACTTTTAAACTTAACATTAAAGTTACACAATTTCTCAGCTTGTTTTTTTTTTAAGGGTAACATTCCAGTACATTTAACTGTAATACGGATCAGATCGCAATTTCTTCTCTCTGTCCTTTATTACAGCACCACCCACACACTCGCTGTACAGTCCCTGTTTCCAATACTGCTTTGACATCAACATATGCCCAACTTTAGAATATTTGTGATCAATTATTTTAGCATACAGCCAAAGTTTTCCTGAGGAATACAAACACAAAATGGAAAACTGATTTCTGGAAATAGTATTTCTCAACAAAGCTTGAACAGAATTTCACAGAACGAGGAAGCGGCACATTTCTAGCCTAAGGCTTCTGCTCTGCTGAATTTCAAAGATCCACTCTGAAGTAGGTGTTTAAAGCTGCACAGAAGTTGCAAAGACTTCAAGAGCAAAAGGAATTAATTTGCTGAAATACTGGGACTGCTATCAGCAATGCCCAATAAAGTATTTTTTAATCTTATTCTTCTTCTGCATGAGCTGTAAAGAGGAGCAGACATGCTCATTCAGTCACTCCTCTGCTGCATATACCAAAATACTTTAAAGCAAAATGTGCTGCTTCTTCCAAAACCAATACTGCTATCACATTTGGCTAACAGACACCAAAAAAGAACAGCTGCCTTCAATGTCTCCCTAGGGCAATAATCAAGTTGCCTCAGAGCAGATATACAGTATTTGGTGAAAACATAAGCAAGCAGTCCAAAAGGCTAAAGAGCCAAACGCTGTAATACCAAGATAGCCAAACTAACTTTGTTTTAAGCAAGATTTGGCAGCAGCATTGCAGTGCTTGATGCAAGCTAACTTATTTCACCCCTCAAGTAGTTACAATTGAGGCACGCACTCACAACCCAAAACCTTGAAGACCTTTCAGAGTCTTCACCAACAATCACAATAAAGGTGTGTACATGCATATACGTACAACTGCTGGAATCTAATTTCAGCCAAGACAGTAGCCATTTTGAAATGCATGGCATCTTCTGTCTCCAAGTGTTCTGAGATGCATTTAGACAAGCACAGCTACTGAAACACCTACAAACAAAACAAATACTTCTGCCACTGCATACGTCTGTATGACAGGTAGATCTTTCAAGGTAACCCAGTAAATTTCTTTCTTATGGTACCACAATATCCCTGTCGCTCGCAGACAGGACTTATTACCAAGGCCAGAGATTCAGAACTAATCAGAGATCAGCCTGGCTATTCCTGTCATCAGCTACAAAACATTATTTAAGTCCTGTACCAACTATCTCCTACTACAGTATTACAAGATGTTCTGCCTAGTACTCTCCAGGTAAGAAGTAACCTGCAATTAATGATACTCCCTTTCTTCCCATAGTCCCACATGGCCAGACACATGATTTGAGCATTTTCTAGCATTCTCACTGCAATCCAGACTAAAGTTACTGACATATTAGAAATTTATGACGACTCAGCTCTGCTACAGCTCTTCAGGCTGGGTCTTTAAATAATCAACACAGAAATCTCAGTTCAAACCACAGAAGTGTACCCCTGGATGTTCCAATGAGTTCAAAGTTCATAACCACAAACAACTAAAAAAATAGCTTAAAGCAGGAGCAGCCAAGATGCCATTCACCAACCAGTAAATAAAACATGCGGTTGTAGAGAGTACAAGTGTTCTTGGAGGCATTGACACTTACAGTGGGGGGGGGGAAACCAAACAAAAAATAATTTTAAAAAAAGCCATCCAGCACAAGAAAACACATAGGAAACCTTTTCAATCCTAGAAAACTCTCAAGTTTGTACCAGGCAGATAGTTAACTGACAGAATTGTGTATTTTGACTGTAAAATAATATCAGCATGTATTATAATTTTTCCTCTATTTTTTCAATAAATATAATTGTATCTAATAATTTGATGAGTCAATGAAAAACATATTACAAAATAGTTCAAAAGGATTAGAACAAGGGACTTCCTAATAGAGTTAAAACATGCACACAGAATTCTGAACAGAGGTGAAATGCATGTAGTCACTCAGCAAATAAGGAGAACCAGCAAGATGAACTGCTGACAGGTTGAAAAGCTAATAGACCATGTGCTGAGAACAAACTTAACTTCAAGGTGTCTGAGTACACAGCCAGGAAACAAACCAAACAGCAGGAATACAACTGAGAACTGACAGCTGTCTTGTTCTATTTATAGGCTTGAAGCTTGACTATTAAACATCAGATGAGTTAAGCCTAAAATACATCAAATAATCCTATTTTATGTTGTTTCAGCCCTCCTGGAAGTTGAATAGTCACAACCACCTTGAGAATAGCTATTTAAGGTTTTCAGAAAGTCACACCTATAGGCATACAAACACAGGATGTGATAAAAGTTGCTACAAGGATGTAAGTTGACTTCTATCATGTTTAGTTCACTCAGATAACTGTCTCTTACCCATCAGTGTCATATGGGAAGATTCTAACACGCTTCCTCCTATACCCTTTCCAACAACTGCACTTATCATGAAAGCTTCAATGGGATGTTGTAAGATAAGCAGAGATTTCTAAAATGATGAATAAAAAAATATAAAGCTCTCAAATATTTTCAGTTAATACTTCTACAACAAACAGTCTGAAAATACAAAGTCTGCAAACAGTCTCTGGAGTCTGGTCACCTGAGTTACCACATTAAACATATATACATAAAATTAGAGATTAACTATTTTATGTACTTTATAAAAGTATTTTAAAAAGCAGTAATTTATTATTCCTTCCATATTTCTAAGTCTCTACTCTCCAAATAAGTCAACATCCAAAATAAAAACCGTAACAGAAATCCCACCTAGACTGAAAGCAAAAATAGAAACTTGGTGGAGGGGGAAGGTGTAACAGGACATTTCTGTTCAAAATTGGAGGTCTGCATATGCGAACAAGAGGACTCAGGCAGGACACAAAATTTTTGTGCAGTTCCATATGTCTGGATCTTAAAACACACTATAGGGTGAAAAAGTGATGATTTAGTCATCTTAAGTCAATGAAGCCTTCCAGTTCAAGCAGCAAAGGCAGCAAACACACTCCTCGATCAGCATTTTTCACCCTGCTATGGAAGAACTTTAAAGACAGAGTAACCCACATAGAAGCAGATCGCTTTTCTGAACTGACCATCACAGGATTTTAACTAATCTGTGGCATTGAAATTAGAACTGAAACCCACTTCAAACACACAATACAATCACAGGGCAAAAGAAAAATATTTTGTGTGCACCCAGCCAACCACAGAGACATTTACTAGCAGTAAGCCAGAGGTAGAAACATTGTACTCAAAGGAAGAGCTCCTATAAATGTGACAGCATTGCAATTCTCTCTGAAGTCTTATTTTTTATTTCCTTGTCTTTGAAATAAAGTAATTAAAAAACTACCATTATTTCCACAGTCTTCACCATAAATAGAAGTCCCAAAGAATACATGTGCATATGCTACATACAGCCTATTATAATTTGTACCCACAGCCTTCACATCAGTATTTCAGATCTCCTCCCCAAAGAAAAAAAAATCATATGGAGACCTTTAAACCTGCATAGATGTTGCAGGCAATGGTAGAAGAAAACCTTGACTTTCACTTTGCATTGATCTACTGAAAGTCTTTGCTTCAAACTTCAGCCCCCCACCTCCAGCAAGACACATTTCCAAGCTATTACAGCACAGCTCTCCCTCCAGCCATCTGCTACATCCCAAAGCAGCATGTGCTGACAGTGTCTCACCCTGCCTGGACAACAGTAGAGACTGCTCCAGGTCAGCACTGTTGGTTCCTTTTAGGTTCTCAAAGATTTGTGTAGCGAACTGAATGCACTAGCTGAACAGAAGGAGTAATGGAGGCAGTGGCAACTTTAGGGGTATAAATGAATCAGTCATGTAAAGGGATGGGAAGGAATCAAGAGCAAGCAGCAGCGAAGACATCTCCAGAAAACTTGAAGAGCGATCCACCGGCTACGCAAAAAGGTAAGCAACTGATTTAATGCATTCTTGCTGAAAAACATCTGAGGCCCACTGGAACTTAGAAGAGCTCTGCTCAGTGATCTCATTGCACATATCCTACCCGTATTTTACATCTGTGTTCCGCCCCATACTCATATTTTATTGGTAAAAGTTGATAACTTGGTGCATAAGGACTGCAAAGCAAAATCAACATTACAGGCAAATCAGTGTGGTAGGTTGTGTGCCCTGCACTCTTAACTCAGTCTTTCCCATCCCCTCAATGTCCCATCAACTAAAGTGCATTGCATACAAATCCTTTGACATTTTCCCGAAAGACACACAAAGACAAAATATAGTGGATAGGAAAAAGCGTGCAGTATGACTCAGAGGTAGGTCACATCTTAAATACACCAATTTTATAATTACTTCTGTGCAAAATCCATCTATAAAAAATGTAAAAGGTTCATAAGAATGTACAATTAAAATAATGTCATTTCTCCCAGAATAAAAAAAAAAAGCTTTAGGAAGCAATTGGTACTTACAGACATTCATACCAGCATGACAAAGATGTTCATTCTCCCTTCTTCCCTGCATTTGGCATTCCATAACCCAAGGCATTTAATCTTGCAGACTACACGCTAAGAATTTCTCCTAATACATTTTTAGAAATCACCGTGCTCTTACATAAATAATGAGGAAAATAGAACTTTTCTTTTTTTAAAGGGAAAACACAAATGGCACTGTTTACAAATAAGCCTATTAATCCTTTTTCTTTTTGCAGGACCTGCACTAACACTCAGTCATGTCACATTGGTGTCAGGTTTTTTGTATGAAACTTTCACTTTCTAAACAGTAACTTTTTCATTATGCAGATTTTTTGAAAAGCAAGTTTAAATCACTTATATTTCCTGAATTTTTAACAATATGCACCTGCCAAGAAGCTTTTTTCCAAGAACCGAGCTCTTCCTTCCACATAACAGTTGAAAGAAAAAGGTGCAATTATACAGTCATTCTACAGAGAATACATCTGCAAGTGCAACAGGATGACAAAAAACATTTCATTCTAGATGCATAAGAAAAGCGATCAGGCTCTCTGAAAGAGCCAAACACGTTTCCTTTAGCAGCCTCAGGAACTACAAAAATACCCTTTTTAAGAGTTGCCCTTCGCCAACGTGGGCAAGTTTTATCATTGCTTTCAACAGAACGGCAACCCAAGTTTAGGCAGGTGAACAGCTTACATCCCTATCCTTCCTAATATAAGTAAACTCTTCCACATTCAGTTCAAAGCACCAAAATCAAGTTAATGCACCAACTTTCCCTCAAAAGGCACCAGTCCCTCAGTACTGTCCTCTTTTTCTACAACTAGCCACCTTTTATCTTGGACAGCTTAAACAAGAGACAAAACAACACTAACAACTTTCTCAACATAAGAACAGCATTCAGCAGATGGTCAGAGTAACATTTTACAACAAGATACAGACCAAATGCCTAGAAGGAAGTAAGCTGTCTTAAGAGACTGTAGTGCTGGTCTCTAAAACACACACACAAAAAAACAACCACAAAACCAGAAACTCAAAAGAAAAGTAGACTAGTTCCAAATCTTTGTTCCTAAGCTCACACAGTAAATTCTGAGCTCCAAATAAAAGGGCTTGGAGCTTAACTTTTGTTCCACAAGAAGACAACAGCCTTAGATGAAGAGGTAATGTTTGAGATCACAGAGGCACTGACCACCAATACACATAAGAAGTTGCATCTTAAAGCGCTTTTGCCTTTGCTCTCTTGCCCTGAGCTCCCAGGATGTAAAGCTAGATAAGCAGAAGGAATCAGGAAACGTTACACAAACTTCACAGCACATGCAAGCACATCCAGTCAGATTCTGGAGGTCCACAGAAGACATCCAGAGATGCTGTTCTGAACAGGATACAAACCCAGTGGAGAGAATCTGCCTGCTCTAAATAATTGTTCTGCTGACACACTCCATTCTTTCCCTGAAATAGGAGTCAATTTTGCAGCATACTGCAAAACCAAAATTGACTTGCCGAACCAAACAAACTACAAAACACTTCCCACCAACATCTTAACAAAAAACGTAAAACACAACACTTGACTGATAATGTATCAGATCTATGAAATAGGGATAAAGCACTTAATGAACTTGTAGCACTGTTCTCTGTGAGAATAACCTATCTTGCTACTCAACTAGCTCAGAATAGGAGAGGTGTTCTAAAACAGCCCCAGTGCATATGCTTTTTTATATTAACTTGAAAATAAAGTACCATTTGAGGCCAAATATCCCCATTAGGTAACACTTATTAGATACATATAACAAGACTTGCTGTCTTTGCAGCTTCTACCTCATCTGCTGAATGGCAACAGAAATAGGATACAGAGTAAAAAACGGCTGGTACGCAAACAAAATGAAGAACCTTACTGTTGAGGCAGTTAAGTGTTGCCCAGTATCTCAACCACCAACTTCCTTTCATGCTCAAAGACAAGCTACATCTGTTCTTTTCACAGGAAATCACCAGCTTACATGTTCCCTATGGTCTAAGCTGATACCTTGAGATCTGATCAACACAGGTTTTAAGCTGTCATAGTTGCTAATACAGTTACTTGGAGCTGTGCAAAGAGTATAACAGGTGATGTAGTAATTATAGGGTTCCATGCCTCCGACCTCGTATGAACATTTTGAAGATAATGTTTCATTTTCGGGGTTTCAGGTTTTTGTTTGTAAGTGAAATCCTACAGCAGACAAGATAATAGAAAAATATATCAGGAATCTGTTCCTAACTTCACAAGTAGAGTCTGAAAATAACAAAAAAAATATTTGGTCTACTTAAATAAGCAACATCCTCACAGAAAAAGTGATTCAGCATGACCTAGAGAAGAAGTGGAGAATGACACGGATCAAGAACTGGCTTAACTGCTATGCTCAAAGGGTTGTGATCAGCAGCACAAAGGCCAGCTGGAAAACAGTCGCTACTGGAGTAACCCAGATATTAATACCTTGTGCCAGTACTGTTCAACATCTTCGTTAGTGGCCAGCATCATGGCACAGAGCACACCCTCAGCAAGCTTGTAGGTGATACAGAACTGGAAGGAGCGGTTGACGCACCACAGGGTTACGCTGCCAGTGAGAGGGACCTTGAGAGGCTGTAGAAACGGGTCAACTCGGTGGACTCATGAAGTTAACGCGGGGATGGGCAAAGCCCTGCGCCCAAGAGGAATAACCCCGTGCGCCAGTACAGGCTGGGGCCCAGCGGGCTGGACAGCAGCCCAACAGAGAAAGACTTAGGGGTCCTGGTGGATGGATGACGGGTTGACCATAAAAGTCATCAGTGTGCCTTTGTGGCAAAGCAGGCCAGCAGCTTCCTGGAGAGGATTAGCAAGAGCACTGCCAGCAGGTTGAGGGAGATGATTCTTCCCCTCTGCTCATCACCGGTGAGACACATCTGGAGTATCGTGTCCAGTTCTGGGCTTGCCAGTCCAAGACAGACATGCGCATACTGCAGCAAGTCCAGCAAAGGGCCCCAAAAATGATTAAGGGAGCAGAGCATCACACACACAAGGAAAGCCTGAGAGCAGTGAATTGTTCAGCATGAAGAAAAGAAAGCGGGGTGGGGGAAGGCGGAAAAATAATTTTATCAGTGTGTACAAGTACCCGATCAGAGGGTGTAAAGAGGTAGCCAAACTCAGAAACACTGAGGTTGGAAAGGACTTCTTGATTATCATTTAAGTCCTAACCCCCTGCTCAAGCACAGTCACCTAGAGCAGGTTGCCCAGGACTGTGTCCAGTCAGGTTTTACGCCTTCTGTAGGCAACCTGTGCCAGTATTCAACAACCGTCAAAAGTAAAGGTTTTTTCCTTACATTCAGACAGAATTCCCTGTGTTTTAATTCGTGTCCACTGTCTCCCATTTTATCACTGATCACAGCTGAGTCTGGCTCCATCTTCTTCGTTCCCTTCCACTGGGTGTTTATACACATTGATGAGAAACCCCTTGAGCTTCCTCTTCTCCAGGCTGATCAGTCCCAGCTGTCTCAGCCTCTCCTCATAGGAACGAGCATACAATAATTTGGTTGGAAGGGACCTTTAGAGGTCACCTAGTCCAACCCCCCTGCAATAAGCTGGGACATCTTCAACTTGATTGGGTTGCTCAGAGCCCCATCCAACCAGACCTTGAATGCTTCCAGGGATGAGGTATCTACCACCTCTCTGGGCAACCTGTTCCAGTGCCTCACCACTCTCATCATTAAAAAAATAATAATAAAAAAATCTTCCTTATATCTAGTCTGAATCTACCATCTTTTAGTTTAAAACCGTTACCCCTTTGTCCTATCACAACAGGCCCTACTACATATGCCAGGCCTTTCACCATCTTTGGCCATGTGATGAACTCACTCCACTAAGTCCATCTTTCTGGTACTGGGGAGCCCAGAACTGGACACAGCACTCCAGATGCAGAGTTCAGTAGAGGTGAAGGATGACCTCCCTCGACCTGCTGGCAACACTCTTCCTCGTGCAGCCCAGGATACTGCTGGCCTTTTGCCATGAAGAGCGCTGCTGGCTCATGGTCGCTGCTTATCTGCCAGAGCCTCAAGGTCCTTCTCAGCAAAGCTGCTTTTCAGCTGGTCAGCCCCCACCATGTACCTGTGCTTGGGGTTATTCTTCCCCAGATGTAGGGCTATTCTCAGAAGTACTGGGTACAAATTGAAATAAAAGAAATTCCCTTTAAACAAAAGGCAACAATTTTTTTACTGCAGGAGTGCACAAATATTCATACTGGTTGTCCAGAGAGATTGCAGAGCCTCAACCCTTGGAGATATACAGAGTCTGATAGTCCTGGGCAGCCTGCTCTAGTTGACCCTACTTGAGCAGCAGCATTGGACTAGGTCCCCTCCAACCTCAACTGTCATACAATTCTAAGACTCAGTAGATGTACAAAGCAAGTGTGAGAACATGATCTTAATTACATTTCATTACAGCAAATGAAGTTGAAGAAATAAGCCAATATTAAGCCTACTTATTACACATCAATTTTTAGTATTTGACAAAGTTCCTGAATTATAACTCCTTATTCAGTTTTGTGCATTTATGTTAGATATTAAATGTGACATGGATTCAGTTTTCTTTTCCACAATATAATAACCTTTTTCAGCCACTGCAGAAAAGATATAGGTATCACCAATATTATTCCCTGAAGTACTAGTCTTTACTACTACTGTATAAGGAACATTGTTGTAAGAGTTATATTTTTAACCACCAGTACCTAGCGCAGCTGACAACAAAATTAACATTCATAGTTAACTTTTAATTTGCAACCCTCATACCATCTAATCAGGTAAAACGCCATTCAAGTTAAAGGAAAACGCAGTATTAAAACTCAGTATCCAATCCAATTACAAAGATTTTAAAGCACTAGAATGAAATACCACTACATAGGTTGAACCTACCTTTCTGCAGTAATTTGATCTCTCCATTTTCTTTCTTGATTTCATTCATTATTTTGTGTTTCTTCTTCTCTTTTTGCTTCTTTTCCCTTTCTTTAATTTTGTCTTTGATTTGAGCTGAAATGCAAATATTTTACAATTAAGTAGGAACAGAAAACTAGTTGCTGCACGCATGTTTCATATTACTCTTATGTAAGCTCTATTAAGAAGATAAAAGGAGGAGTTACAAATCCCAGTACTTATAATATGAAAAGCTAATATTTATCTGTTGCATAATCCAACATAAGCTTATTTAACTCAGACAAGTTTTATTTCTATTATGTTAGAACTGTATGCAACAAGTCAGCATGTTAACTGTATAGAGTTAACAATTTTTGCTTAGCCCTACTACCCTCTGCTCGTATTTTGCATCTGTAGTCGGCTCTTATTTCTTGAAATTCAACTTACACCCATTAGGTAAGAAATGGAGGAAAAAAGAGTACGGTTTGAATTTTCCTGGGTGCGCATATACACTAGAAACCTCACACAACCATTTTCACATAGTCTAAACTTAAAGGCTTTTTGCAAGTAGCTTGGAATGAAGACTTAATTTGTCAGCTGCAAAATCTTTTACATTAAGTTCTCAGGCTACACTAATGCATTAATAGCATTAAGATATAATTAATAGACACACACGAAATGTGCTGTATTTGTACATGATATAACGCACTGGTCCTTCCCTTGTTTGCCTACAATCAGCAACAGCTTACTTGAGCAGTCTCATTATTCATTAACTTTCCTGTCAAGTCACTCCAGGTTTTTTAATCATTGTCATACAAAAGCAGAGCCTTTAGGCATGCTTGCTACATGAAAAATACTAGACTCAGAGGAATTAATAATTTCAAGGAGTAGTCTTTTCAAGCCGAGTTTAGATTGACTTTTGAGTCCAAGCATTTAGAGAAGTCAGATTTAACTAGGCTTAGATGCACTGCAGCCAGCACTTCATGCCTAGTTTCTTGACCTGAAGCCAAGTACCTGCTCCAAGAGTTTACTGGGCTTTTTAACCTCCGCAGGGAAAGAGGAAATCAGATTTCAAGCTTCTACATAATACTATGCTTCAGAATGCTTTCTCAATAATACACCTGAGAGACAATCCTTATGTTTTATTTATGGGACTTGCATTATAAACCCCACATGGAAGCAAAGAGAAATCCAATTACTTTGCCTGAAGCATTCACATAAAATAGAAGCAGCAGTTATCTTCATTACTAACAAATCAGAAATATTCCTCTGAACCAAACTAAACAAAGCCTTCAATTCTAGAAGGCAATATAGAGTGTCCCATAACAAAACTATTTATGAAGCATGTTAATAGTTAAACAAAAAAGTGCATAAGGTTGACAGTAATCCACATAAATGAATACTGTAACAATGACTCCACAGCATTCATATCTTTCCTTTTACGACTCTCCTAGCAAGGCTACAGAACTTGAACCCTAGCAGTTGTTAGGATGAAGAACGTATCTTGGGAAGACCCTAAGAAAATAAAATCCAAAGAGATGGCAATTGATATATGTCTGGTTTCTATCCACGGATCAATATAAGCAGTGGGGAGAGAATAGAAACTATGCTGGCACAAAAATAATAAGGAATAAGGTAGCTGTGCTTAAAACTGTCCAGAAATCTTTGTTCTAAGCAACGGAAACAGTCACGTCCAAGAACTTTCTAACTGTTCAATGAGAAGGGATGACAAAGCAGATTCATCTGTATAGCAGACCATGGAATCCAAACAAGTTTCCCTAAACAACACAAACCTGTACCCTCTAGGAATAGGTTAAGCAGACATGAATCTTCCTCTCCAGCCTGCTTATCCCCCAAAAGAAATCCCCAAATTGTAAATCCTCTACAATTTAAGAGTATCAAGTAGGAAACAAATTATGCAACAGGAATTTAAGTAATGCTCAAAGCAGGCACTCACTCAGCAAGCAGCAGTAACACCAGGCTTGATTTGTAACCTGCACTGAATGTTTAACTCAGCCAGGATTGTAATTATCATGGGAAGATCTAGATTTTATCTCAATATTTGCATACTGTTAAGAGGCACACTTGACTTCTGCTATCACTTACGAATCAAAGAAAGACTGAAGAGCATATACAAATGCTGAGCCTTGTTGAAAGAAGACAAGGCTGAAAGAATCCTTTATTACAGGCTCATGAATAGCATCACAGGCCAATGAATCTTCCAGTTTTGTCAAAAGCAACACATAAGTAAGGACAGAGACAAGCTGAAACCTTTTAAAGAGCCTCTAGTTTATTTTCACATCTAGAAAGCAATTAGCAGAGTCAATGGTGAAACGTTCCAGACAAAAGAAACAATGGAAGTGTGGTGTGACCTCCCCTAGCAACAGCCACAAGCAAATCATACCTGAAGTGATTGGAAACTGAAGAAGGTTCGAAATAAATTAAACTTAACTATATCCCTTTTAGAAATCGCAGTACTCTAACAAAACCAGTATACAGCCCGAGGCAAGTAAAGAACAGTTGAGAATCCCAATTTAAACAAACAAATTCTCAGGTTTCCTCCCTCAAAGCCCACAGAACAGCTAAGCAATAGATGGTAGAGTTCTCCTTAAAAAATCATAAACATTGAAATAAAGACAAAACATAATATAATAAAAAAAAATCTATGTCAAAATGAGAGTCATTGCAGGGATTAACACTTGGTCTTCATTCTCAGTTCAATTGTCTTCAGTTTATGAGTAAAAATAAGTAATTTTTAGTCTGGCTGGCAAAACTCCGAGACAATTCTCAAACAAAATTCTGTTGATTATTCTCCTCAGTGATAGATATTCCATTTCACAGCTTTCAATGGGATGCAGAAATAAAAATCAAGCAAATTATTTTAAGGTTGAGTTTACCACAAAATCTACTGCAACTTAGCTATGCTGGCTCTGCAAAGTCAGTAAATTTAGAAGCATCCAATAGTCATCATAGTCAGTAAACGGGATTAAAATATGCCTATAGCACAGATATCTAACAAGGAAGGGCAAGTGCAGTTCTCCACGTAGTCTCCATACTAACTGCTGCCACCATATGATGCTGCCCAATAAAGTTAATACTGTTCAGGACTTTCCAAAATGCCAGAAACCAGTATCTCTGAGCATGTTCTCTAAAATAAAGTATCAATCCCCTCCAGCCATATGTAATTTCAGTGCAAATCTCACTTTCTCAACCAAGAAACATGAAAATTCTTCACAAAAATCCTGCTCTAAAATGAATGTCTCCAACATTATGCAATTTACAATCTACATGTCATAGAATAAACAACCAGTAAGTGAGGTTGGCAAGGGAAAACAAGACAAAACCTGTTCTGTTGAAAAAGTTAAAAAAACTTGGGACACTTGTACAGCTTTTTTGAGGTTTACCAGCAGCAACTACTACTGATCAAAAACCTTAGGTCTTCACTTCATTTGTGGGGAAACAGCATTTCATAGTAGAAGTCAGAGATGTTTATACTAATCTTTCCATGTACACAGAATATTCTACAATTAGCTTTCACCAATACTACTCCTAACAAACAAAACAAACAAACAAAAAAAAAAGGCTTGAGCTGCAGAGGGAAGGGGATGAAATGAGTCCCCAGGGAAATAATGCAACCCAAATGGTCACTGATAAGGACAAGAGAATATCAAGCACCAACAGCTATTACCTCTGTAGTCACAGCATTGCAATTGCCACTGGAATAGTTTCAATTTTCACAATGATGAAAAACTGATGCTTCAGAAAAGCAATTAACAAATTTAAGTTTCATATGCTAATGAGAAGATAATTTGAGTTCAAAATAGGGGCAATTTGACTCAAACAGTGAAAACAAGTTTCAATAAAAAGGTCTAAATTCTAAAAAAGCAACATATATAGATGTACCAGTGACTAGAAGCTTAAGTCTGACATCCCTAGTCCATAAATGATAGTATTACAGTACTTTTTTTGTAAACAAAGGCACAAGTTAGTCACAGGAACAACTTACCAAATAGTTGTGGTCCATTATTGGAACTCTTTCCACAAGGATGTGGGTATTTTGTTTTGGGGTGTGTGTGTTTGGTGGTTGCCTTGGGATGGTTTTTTGGTGAGTGGAAGGGGGTGGATTTTAAAACAAGTCCTAGTCTAAATAAAAGGTTAATTAAAAAAAAGTAATAGGCACAGCATATGTTCTACAGGAAATCACAATAACATTTATAATAACCCTTTCAAAATTCATCAACATCATACAATATTTTTATGTGAAGCCACCCAAGCATATTTACATTTCAATAAATATTTTTCCATTTCAGTAGATATTAAAAATAGCATTCCAGCAATATAAACTCCGGGTTTATTTAAGCTGAGCTATTTGCTCTCTCCCTTTTAACAAAGCTGTTCTGGTAAGGAATACTCAAAAGGTTAGTCAGGTACTGACTATGAGGGTTTGTCTAACATTTCATCTGTTTGTTAGGGATTTTTTTGCAGGTGATTTTTTTTATTATTGGATCAAAACAGAAACAAAAAAATCCTGTTATGTCTGCTCTACTTTGAAAAGGGAGAAAATAACAAGTGTTTAAAGTTGGTATCGCAATTCTTCCAATGGGAGAGAAAGTCAATCATGATGCCATAAATCACATCTGAAGTGACAGAAAAGAATACTTAATAGCCATATCAGATACCAACAAAAAACTGCAATGAAATAAGCCTCTCTGGGAAAACACCAGTTCCTCTATTACAGATTTAAATTAACACTCTGTTTTATCAGCACATCACTCATATCAAAATCCTTAATCTTAAAATCATCCAAAACCTTAAGCAATGCACTGGCCCTCAACTTGGTTTGAGCACAACTGGATGGCTGATGTCTGTTTCTACTCACTATATTGTATTGATACAGCCAATAGCTGTTTCTCCTTAGCCCAATACTTAGTACTGCTGCAATAGCTTCCTTGGGACATCCAACACCCAAAGTAGTTAGTGGTCCTCAGAACATTATCTTATTGTTCATTTGATGAATTTTAGGGACTAGCTCCAAAGAGCAAATGATATTCTCAAGTCTCTCCCCATTAATCCATATTTTCTACTGTTTTGTTAACAACTACATTAGGGGTAATTATGACAAAACCACAGTAATTACATCCAAACTTTTCATACATACAAACATTATTGTAGTATAGTAACTCTTAAGAGTCTTCTCACATCATTGCTCATTGTACCATGTGCTCTTTCTGCACACAGATTTCTTATTCCTTTATATACCTCTAACCACACTAAAAGTCAAAGTTTGAAGTAATTTGTATCCCAGGGTAAAGATGGAAGAACCTTCTATATTTTCATGAAGTTTTTCCCCTATCAAAATGCACTTCTTTATTTGCTTCTGAAAGAAAAATACACTGCTCAGGAAAATAACTGGTCACAGAGTTTGTAAATACTCCCTACTAGGGTTAAAAATAAAAAAATTCTAAGCACAGTAGGAATCAAGCTATGGAAGTAAGAGTTAGGCTCGCTCCTTAGCTTTCAAGCTCTACTGCCTGAAGAACAAAAAGTGTTTATTACTATAGTTATTTTTTACTCTTGTGGTGGGTCGACCCTGGCTAGATGCCAGGTGCCCACCAAAGCCGCTCCATCACCGCCCTCCTCAGCTGGGCAGGGGATAGAAAAATACAATTAAAGGCTCATGAGTCAAGCTAAGGACAGGGAGAGATCACTCACCAGTTACCTTCATGGGCAAGACAGACTCAACTCGTGGAAAAACTAGTTTAATTTATTATCAATCAAAATGAGAGCAGGGTAATGGGAAAGAAAAACTGAATCTTAAAAACACTTTCCCCCCACCTGGGGAGTTGCTTCTTCCCAGGCTTAACCTTATTCTCAATTTGTCTACCTCCTCCCCTGCAGCAGCACAGGAGGACAAGGAATAGGGGTTGTGGTCAGTTCATCACACCTTATCTCTGCCGCTCCTTCCTCCTCAGGGGGAGGACTCCTCACACTCTGCCCCTGCTCCAGCCTGGGGTCCCTCCCACGGGAGACAGTCCTCCACCAACTTCTCCAATGCGAGTCCTTCCCACAGGCTGCAGTTCTTCACCAACTGCTCCAGTGTGGGTCAGGAACAGACTGCTCCAGTATGGGGCCCTTCCATGGGGTCACAAGTCCTGCCAGCAAACCTGCTCCAGCATGGGCTCCTCTCTCCATGGGGCCACAGGTCCTGCCAGGAGCCTGCTCCAGTGCGCACTTCCCACAGGGTCACAGCCTCCTTCAGGCATCCACTTGCTCTGGCATGGGATCCTCTACAGGCTGCACATCGGTATCTGCTCCACCATCATCCTCCACGTGCTGCAGGGGGACAGCCTGCCTCACCATGGTCTTCTCCAGGGGCTGCTGGAGAATCTCTGCTCTGGTGCCTGGAACGCCTCCTCCCCCTCCTTCTTCACTGACCTTGGTGACAGCAAAGTTGTTCCTCTCACATCTTCTCACTCCTCTCTTCGGCTGCAGTTGCGCAGCAGTTTCCCCCCACCCCCTAACTCTGTTATCCCAGAGGCACTACCACCATCGCTGATGGGCTCGGCCTTGGCGGGTCTGTCTTAAAGCCAGCTGGCATTGGCTCTGTTGGACATGGGGGAAGCTTCCAACAGCTTCTCAAAGCAGCCACCCCTGTAGCCCTCCACTACCAAAACCTTGCCACGCTAATCCAGTATAACTCTACTAAATAAGCCAAGGCCATGCGTATACTTTTTAAAATACAGAGTTCTATAGGAATAAGTACCCCTGAATGGAGGAATGAAGAGATTTCTAGACGTGTCATACAAGTTCACAATATAAGTGTCCTGCTTTCAGCTGGGATAGAGTTAACTTCCTAATAACTGGCATAGTGCTGTGTTTTGGATTTAGCATGACAATAGTGTTGATAACACACTGATGTTTTAGTTGTTGCTGAGCAGTGCTCACACTATATAAAGGACTTTTCAGCTTCCTTTACTGCCCTGCCAGCAAGAAGGCTGGGGGTGCACAAGAAGCTGGGAGGGGACACAGCCAGGACAGCTGACCCCAACTGGCCAAAGGGATATTCCATACCATAGGACATCACGCTGAACAAAAAAAAAAAAAAAATCTGGGAGGAGTTGGCCGGGGGGGCACCAGCTGCTGCTTGGGAACTGGCTAGGTGTCAGTCAGTGGATGGTGAGCAACTGTACTGTGCATCATTTATTTCTATATTTTTTTTTATTATTATTTTCCTTCCTTTTCTGTCCTATTAAACTGCCTTTATCTCAACTCACAAGTTTTACCTTTTGTTTTCAATTCTCTCCCCTGTCCCACTGGGAGGGGTGTGGGGCAGTGTAATGAACTAACAGCTGGGTGGTGTTTAGCTGCCTGCCGGATTAAACCACAAGTGTCACCACAAAGTCCACATTATTTGGTTTTAATGTCACAGAAACAGTAAACTGATGAGTGAAATGCAGCAACAGTATATTTTTTAAAAAGTGCTATATACAGACAGGAAGAAGTCCGTTATTAAGAAGTGTTCCACCTCACCTTCCTAAATGGCATCTGAAGAATGTTTTCAGTGAACCCACATGATTAACTGAACTCAGTGATACGCATACTTTCTCTTCAAATCCAAAAAAGCTTCTATTTTTCTGGATGTTGGGTTAAATACATAAAGAAAAAACACCATACGTACTGTATTTATAAGGTAAACAGCCATTTAAAACTAAAGGTAGAAGTTTTCTGTCTCCTAACTAAACAGACACTTTCTCACAATGATCACAGTGATTTCCCAAGTAGTAAATAAAAACACAAATTCATAGACCACACCACTCAAATTTCAGAAACTTAACCAAATCTTTGCCTCTACTGCAAGCTTTCTACAGACAAAAAGGTAAATTGAGTGCATAGAAAACAAATGAAGTGGGAAATGCTCTGTAGTGGTCATGGTCACTATCACACTGTGAAATTTGCACCTTGAAGTGGATGCAGGAGCTCAAGCAAGTCCCTTGCAGCACTGAAAGAGGCAAGCTGCACAACCTTGTCAGATGCCAAAAGTTGCAGCTGCTTTGCATCAGTTTTCCAGATGGTAACCCACATTAGTAGTCAGTCACAGATTATGTTCAAAGTATTCTGCCTCTCTCGCCTCCCTTTGATTTAAGGGCTGCCACTGCACATCAGGGAAAATATTTACAAACTACTGCTAACGGACACCATCAATATGGTTAACACCAACAGTATTGTAACTGAAGGGAAGGGGAAGGAGGCGGGGAGTACAAGAACATCAGGCACCATTCCTTCCATTGGCACTCTCCTCCCTTTATACAAATACCCATAAAAATAAAACATCAAGAAGACATGTTTATCTGGTTATGCAGATACATGAAGTACGTTTAACACCACTATGTTAACAGTTTTGACACCTGCACTTTATTAAGTCATACAAGGTACACTGGAGAGCAGGCTTCCTGAATTAATGAACATGAAAAACAGTATTATACATACATCACAAAACATACATTATACAGTATTTCTGAGACCAGAAAAAAAAGTCATGATAGCTTTCTCACTCCAATAACCTGGAATATTTGGCTGATGTCCCTTGCAGTAATTAAAGCTTAAAATCCAATATATGACTAAAGAAATCCCCTTACTAGGCAAGACATTTCCCCAAATCCTCCAGTGAACAGGAAGGTGGACATACCCCCTTTGAGAATCAAAACACTTCCAAAAAATTTAAATCTAATCTTTACAATTCCTCTAACCTTTGAACTTCTAAAGGAGACCTTCTACATGCTGAACTGAATGAGTCAAGTTTAAGCTCAAGCACTGAGGAGTTGCATCAGAAATCAGTAGTGGAGACCACGACAGCTGCAAACAAGACCTCTACAAGAGGTTTCAGATCTGATGTTTCAGCTTACTGATCTCGTTTCAACTAAGAAAAAATATTTATTATTCTACAATCAGAGTTAAGTTTCTGCTGTGTAAATTGGACAGAGCTGGACTCTGGAGTTCAGGAGCAGCTTTGTTTGTTGTCTAGCTTAGAAAGTGAAAGTTTTTGTTCTGCCTAGCAAAGCTTCATGGTTATTTCACAGAAACAAAAAAGGGGACAGGGTCCCTCAGGAGAAAGATACCTGCTCCAAATTCATCTCAACATTGTCACTATCAGCTCTCGAAACTAAGCTGCATATAAACATCAAACATCTAAAGAAATTTGAGAAGTCCCTCTTCCTCTTGTATACCACACAGAAATATATTAAAGAATTCAGAAGAGAATGATTAAGAGGCCTCACAAGCATGAAAATGACTGCTGAATTTAAGGAGTCTGGCAGGGGGGAGGGGGAAGTGAGTCAAGCCACCCAGTCCAAAAAAAAAAAGCAAAGGAAATAGAAGTAAACAGAATAAGGAAATGTTTAGCAGAAGAAAAAAAGATAACCTGACTATCGAGATGCATGGTCCCAGCTCTAAAGAAGGGGACAAGAAGAGGATCCAAAACTTTCTCCAACCTACTTTGGTAAGTCAGACTATGAAATGCGCATCCCACCAGATGGAAACCAAGCTTAACAAGCCTGAAGAGTGCAATTTCTTGAAAGCTTAAAACCCAGAAGTGTCATGCAACCCAGAGCAACAAAGTTATCAGAAGAATCACTGGTAAATGCCCACCTGAAGTCTAATCTAATCTATCCTTCAAAGACAGCAGGAGAAAGAAAGGAAGAGCTAAAAAAAGACTAGAAGTAAAAACAAGAGCTACAGTACCATTTTCAGCTTTCTTATTCATAGGTGCGAACCCCCATCTGCAAGTCAAAAATATCAGTCTCATTTTGTAATTGCTTGCACACTAAGGTAATCTTACTAGGAAATGGAACACTGAAAAAAAAATGGAGAGAGAGGGAAATTGTACACAAAAATGGCAACAAAACCAGAATAGATGGTTCACGCATCTGGATCACACCATACAGCAAGTCTATGGACCAAACCAAAACAACTTTAGGCAAGCACCATCTGATGAAGTGGGGAGTGGCTGAGCTGAGCTTTGCACTGTTAAGAAAACAATCTTAGCTATCTCTGCTAGAGCAGAGTATCAGTTAAATGACTCACCAAATCAGTATAGTCAAACTGGAACAGCAATCATTTCTGTCAGATTCACACCATGTTGTAAAACAAAAATAGTTGCACAACTTCTAACTCCACTATCAGAATCTACTTGACAAGTGAAATTTAAGCTTATTTCAAATAGCCTTAACCTTGTATCTGCAGGATAAATCATGCATATGACAAAATGTTTTTCCAGGTTCTCTGCATGCTAGATCATCATCTCGGAAGAGTTCACTCAAGTCCATTCATTTAATTGAATCACAAGCTGTAACCAGACTTTACAGCTCTACAAGTTAAAGGTCTTTCCAATGAATTAGAAGACCAGAGAAATCTGTAAATGAAGACTTGATCAAGGTACAAAATACAAAAAATTTTAAGAGCTTTAAACACATCATCCACCTTGGCTATAACCAAGCTTAACATCTTCCTATCACTTAGGAAAGAAAGATGCCTCAAAACTAGGCTCTCTTACCTAGTAATCACTACTGCAAGCAAAGGACAAACATCAGCTCCTATAATCAGCTCTTTTGAATGGCTGGTGAAAAAAACCTTCTCACAATTTCCTCCTCGGTGTCAATATCCTTTATCACCATCACAGTAATCAAACTAGAATTAGGAAAATGCTATTGGTACTATCAAAGTCCTATGACAACAGTTTACCAAGTTCAGATCTCACATTAATTCACTCTGCATCACTGTGTGCCCCGATTCCCTGTATTACCTTGTCTACACCACAAGTCTCAGCAATCCCATGAGACAAATTTTGCCACTCTTCCCCTTAATCCCCCTAGCTTCATTCCTCATTTTCTCCAGTACTAAGAAGTGCACAGGCTCTCCCTCTGTCTCACCAGGTTAAAGATTTTTCTCCAAGCTTCGTAACTACTATATGCAGCAGAGTACGCACACGGCTCACTGATTGGAAATGCAACTCCTCCCAGTTCATAGACACTGGCACCCTTATTAGCACAAAGCTCAACTGGGAATTCCACTCTATCCTGTGCACCCAGATGTGATACATCCCCACTTCAGCTGCAAAGAGGAGGACAGAGTTTTTCCATCTTCAGAGCCTCAAAACAATGAGGGAAATCTCACCCATTCTACCTGCTTATCTTTTGATAATTTTGCCTCTGAGACACTTCTGTACCTCTAGTCTCCTCATCTACGCAATTTTCTTTCTGGCAGGTGCAATACTGATATGTATATCCGTTCTGAAAGCTATGAGAGAAAAAACAATGAAAATGTCAATTCCATGTTGCTGCTGATTTTCCATAGCACCAAAAGCAAAACAGTTGTCAAACTGCAGACTCCAGGAAAAGGAGACTGCACTTGCCTGCATTCGGTTGCATTTTAGAAAATATTATCAGCTGCACATATGACAGCTTCTATGAACTCATCTCACTACACCTAAAGAGGCATTTTTTTATTCCAACTTTCCCCCTACGTATTCTGTGTTTGCAAGCCTCTTTTTCTATTACACAAAATGCTCTAAATTCACCCTGATATCATATCAGTAGGCTGCCTAAATCTTTCATTCTCATTCTATCCTACCCTTCCTCTGACCTTCTTGCCTTTCCTGCAGCACCTACACGTGTGTCTTTTGCCCTCAACCACGATCAGAATCACCTCCCACTTACACAGCTTTTGCATGCTTTTCCCTCCCTCTTCCATGTCAGTATCTCATATTTACTCATTCCACGTTCACTGCTGCAACCCGAGTCCCTACAGTATTTTCTAGTCTATGTCGTAGTCCCAGCAATCCCAATGCCCAAGTTCTACCTATTCCATTTTCCCGCTCTACTATATCATTTTTAGTTTCCCTCTGTACATAGGATTCTGCAGGTCCCCCTCGCCAGTCATTCCTTTCTTGCTGCATCATAACCACATTTCTCTTTTCCGCTCTGAAAAGTAAATTATTCACAGGATTAACAGCACAAACCTGTTCTTTAATCTACAGTCAAATGCAGAAACACTTTAAAAAGGCTGGCTGCTCTCAGCAGAGGACTCAGCGCATCCCTCACTTTCTTAAAGCCTCCTCTGCAAAAATATAGAGTTTAATGAATATAAGATTTTTCATTTGTACAGAAAAACATGCCACAAAAATTTAGCTATAGAAACTACTTCCCCTAAACAGAAATCTGGAGGCCCTGACACCACTCAGGAATCATTTGCTTTGGAAAATGTTATTTGTTGCTTGTATTTAGGTTTTCAAGAAATAAATGAAAGGTTAAAAGATCTGTTCTGAGCAAACAGCAATAAAAATTCAAGTACTTGTGTCTGTCAGCATACATGTTCTGAGAAAATATCCTTTCCAGATACAAGGTGCAGAATCTCCTCTTTAAAGACAAATCACTGCTTCCAAGAGGGTTCAATTAACAACTACTCAGTTGACACCATCAGTGTCATTATTTCTTTTACCAACGTGCAGAAAAAAAAAACATTTCATCCTGTTATTGTAATACTGTTCTCAGATTTATTAACATGATTGTTTAATACTGGTAGGACGCTATGACAAGCTGGGTGAATATGGTTATTATTTCCATAGCTTTGCTAGAAAGATACTAGGTGAATTTCTTAGCAGCTATCCTTGAAGACAAGAAGGTTTCACCAACATCAAACGTGTACTATCATTTCTGAAGACTTCTCCTAAGTCACCTTTTGGACAGGAAAAAGAAAAAACCCTAAAATTAAATACTTGGAAGACTGAAATAACATACTTAAAGCCAACTTGTACACCAGCACTCGAGATCCCAAGAACAAAAATGATACTTGCAATATGTTTACCAAAAACAACAAGTAATTAAAAAAATACCTAAAGGTAAGTAAATCAGAAACTAAGATATTAGTGGAAAACGCAGTAAGGCAGTCAGACAGTGTAATCAGTACACAAAAAACCACATTGATATTAACAATTGTTCTCTACAAGCTTGGCTCATCCTGCGAGTACAGCTATAGACCACAATTAAAGTAACCTAAGCCTACGTAACAGCTATAATTTATCTTTCCTTGGGAAAAAAGGAAATTTGCTTCAACTAGGTAGTGGAGTAAATGTTTCAAGTTCTTTATATTTCATCATAAATACAAAAGCATCAACATCTAGTTTAAGGTCACTGGAGAGTTGGAAAGCGTACACTGGAAATAAAAGTATACATTCTTGCATTGTCTTCATATATTTATGCATCATCTTTCACTTCCTAAACATCTACTGATGATCACAGTCAGCAAGAATCCAGCCTAATATCTGGTCTTACCTGGTACGGCCATTTTTGTCGAGCCCCATTAATAAACTAACCCAGCACTCCTCCCTTTCTCCTCAAGGTCTCGAGCATTTCTTGGAAGATTATAACCCAGTGATCTTCAGGAAATAAAGCAAACCTGAAGCAGCAGCTAAATCAGGTTTCAAAAAACTAAGTACCTAAATTTTAACTGCATGCTCTGTAGTACTCAATGACTTAGCCTGTAAAAATTAATAGCCTAATATATGAAATCATTCAGGATTTAATTTGGGTGTTTTGTAACACGTGGTCTTCTCTGTTTTTCCCCCCACAGCGATGTGAGAAATTCAGTTTTGTTCACAAATCTCTAGTAAATTACTAGGCACCCTTATTTCCCTAATAGGTAAGAAAACCTAAGGCCTCTGGCAGCTTCTAGCTGACGCCATCGCTAATTCCACACCCCCTTTTTTGACAGGATTGACGGCAGACTAAGCCGCCACTGCCTTCTCCACAAACTTACACAACGCCAGTGGTCTCCTACCAGGCTCTATCTAGCACGCAGCCCACCAGCCTGGCTATCCCCGGCTCCGCTGAGGGCAGGGCGGGGGGGCAGACAGGTAAGGGCCCAGTGAAGCGGCACTGCCCCGGGGCCAGCGTGCTGAGGTGGGGCGGGGGCAGGCAGCCATTCTAACGGCTCGACCCGAGCATCACAACCATTTCCTGCTCCCTCACGGCAGCTCTAGGCACCTTCACGTACAGCACCATCCCCACCCTGCCCAGCCCGGGCTTGCTGCCCCTTCCAGACCTCCTCCAGACCTCACCACCCCTCCTCCCAGCCCTCCCTTCCTGCCACTCAGCCTGCGGGCGGCCAACGATCCCCCCCCCCCCCGCCCCGGGCCGAGCACAGCCACAGCGCCTGCCCCTCACCTTTCGGCAACAGCAGCTTCACCTCTCCGTTCTCCTCCCGGCCTGCCGCACTCAGGCCCCCGCCGCCATCACCCACCGCCGCGACGACGGGCAGGGCCCCGTGCTTCCTCCTCTCCTTGTCCCGCTTTTCCTTGGGCCTCTTCGGTTTGGTGCTCCCGCCGCCAGCGCTGGACGCCCCGCCGCTACCGCAGCCTCCCGCCTCGACGGCCAGAGCCAGGCGGTGCCGGTGGTGGCGGTGCTGGTGCTGTTGGTAGGCAGACGAGGAAGAGGCGGACGACGGCAGCAAAACGGCGGGCGACAGCAGCTTCCGGGGCAGCTGAGAAGGGAAAGCGAAGCCTCCCGCACTCCCGGAGGAGCCAGAAGGGAGAGCCGGGAAACCCCACGCCGCGGGGTTGCTGTAGCTCGGCACAACCGCTGGCAGTGTCAGCTTGCCGCTCCCGCCGTTGCCGCCGCCGCCACCACCGCCCCCCTCACCGTTGACGCGCTTAGTGCCCTTCAGGCTCCTCTCATCAGTTCCCTTCATCTTCTTGGCGGCTGGCTGGGATCCACGGGAAACCTTCGTGTCCGGAGCCGACCTGGCGCCTAACAGTTCCTGCTCGGGCGACGCCGCGCCACGAACAGGACTCAACGACTCCGCCATTTTGAGCTCCTGCTTCTATTTACTCTCGGCTCGGCTCAACCGACAGAACCGGGAGGGGCGGGGGGCGCCCCGCCTTGCCCAATGGGCAGGGGAGAGGCCGGAGAGACAGCGGGATTGACCAGTCGCAGAGCGAGAAGGGGGCGGGCTCTCAGATGATTGGGGGCGGTGGACTCGGCTGAGTGCGCAGTCGGAGAGCGGGTGTGAGGGGAGGGGGTGGTGCTGTCGGGGCGGGTGCAAGCTGCTTGGCGACGGGGGGCGGGGGCGCTCGGCTCAGCGCGGTCCCGGTCGCCGTCCCGGTCCCGAGGGCCGGCGGGTGTGGGGGTGCGCGCCCCTCGTGCTCCGCCAGGCGGGGGCAGGGCAGGCAGCCGCCCCGAGCGATGGCGGGCGGGGCCGGGCCGGGCCGGGCTGCGGCATCCGGAGGGGAGGCCTGGGCCTGAGGGGCAGCGTCCCGGGGAGCCGCTTCTTCGGGATCGGGGTGGTCGGGCTGTGGCGCATTACGGCGGGTCCTGGAGGCGCTAGCGAGCCGGGAGCTGGTGGTCTTTGACTCTTTGGGTTTCGGGGTTCCCCGCAGCGCCCTGGCACCACTCACTGCGGGGACGGCTGAGGGGATCCCTGCGGCCCCGCGGCCGCCGCCCACCCCGCGGGCTGTTTCCTGAGAAGGGCTGTTCAGAAATAAGGAAAGTTTGGAACAGCGCCTTTCGCAGGAGGTGACGCTGGCAGCAGCCCGTGAGGTGATGGAGCCAATCTCTGGAGCAAAGGCTGCCGCAGCACTGGGGATAAACCTTCTGTCCTGCGGCTGCGACGGTCTGTGCAGGTGGGCGCTCTGTGTACAAGGCTGAGGTCGCAGCAGTGGCGTTCCTGGCTGAACCCAAGTTCCCCGCACTGTCCCCAACCATCGGAGGAAGTCAGGTCAAGGACTGGAAGCTCTTGTGGGCCTGGTGGGAGGAAGGCAAACACTGCAATGGTTTGCTGCCGTCTGAGGTGTCGTCCCACTGGAACAGTCGGATGCCAGGCTCACCAGCACCCGACTGCTGTGCTTCAGTAAGGAGATTGCACTGCTGCTTCCACTGAAGCAAACAGCAGCGTGGCCTATAAGGGGGAGTTCGTTGTTGCAAGCAGAAGCCCCCCAGCCGTGCCTTTGGCATCTACAGCTACCGTAGCTGCTGTTCAGGTGCAGACTGAAAGTCTCCTAAGACCTAGTTTGAAGGGGAAGCAGCTCCCTCAGAAATGTGTTACTTGATCAGTAGGTGAGAAAAACCTCTGGATTTTAATATCTCTAGAATGAGAAATTTTAGGCACTTCATAGCACTATCTCAACCTCCCAGGCTTTACAATCCATCTTCTGTGCAGGTATTGATACCAAACCAACGGTATATTAAGTTCATTCAATAAAATTCAGATAAGCCACAAGTGTATTTTCACACTTTCATTTTTGGGGGCTTTGAAAAACAGAAGAACAGCATTTCCCAAGGGCTTTGATCTTTAACCAGAGTAAATGCTAGGGCATGCTTTCAGTCCAAAAAACTTGACCACAACCTCTGCAAAATGCTGAAGTGGCCAAGGAGCACAACATCACTTTTCTCCACGGAGCAGGTGTAGCAAGATTTATTAGGCTCATCAGGCTAGATAGCTCTGTAAATAGTGGAATATCTTCAAATGTACACTTAACGTAGTTAATAATTAAAAAAAAAATCATATTTCTGAACTTACTGGATATGCTGGATGTCTAAAAAAATGCATTGAATCATAATGCAACATATTAATGTGAAAATAGATACGAAGATAAAACCAGGGTGGGGGAATTTGTAGCCCAAAACTAGATGTAAAAACTGACGTCTAATCTAATAAATGTGCAGCAAACTTTAAGATAGTTGACAATATGCTACTAAAGTTCAGTCAAGCTATTGTTTGCTTTGCTGTTTGAAGTATATCATGTTTGTAAGCATAAGCCAAGTGTTTATTAGTGAATTCTTTAGAAAAATCAACTGGAGCAAGATGACAGAATACCTATTAGGTGTAATTGTTGCTTGTTGGAAAGCAGCATGATTAATGTTTGGAGGTTTTCTGCTGCTATATCATACCTATTTGTCAGCAAGGAAAATTATAGGGCACTTGAAATTCAGAAACCAGTTCTGTGTTTGAGATTCCACGATCCTGGTGCCATGTGGTGGCCAGCCTGGCGGGCATGCTGGAGGAATAGGTATCCCTGTCATTTCTTTTGTCACTGATCACACAGATGCATTAAGGTGCTACACTGTACTTACGGTGAGCACACGTTCCAAAATATTTAACCCAAATTTCAGTGCGTGTTCCTTTCTA